>NW_028143259.1:0-161000 GCF_977018435.1 Lepisma saccharinum | reverse complement strand
AACGTAGAAGGAAAGCTGAAAGTGACTTTTAGAGTCAAACTGGGAAGCAAAATTCCCAAGTGTGCAGGATCGTATGCGGTTTTCTCTGCATAACCTGGACCTTTTTCAAAATTAAACAGGAAATTCAATTTCCGGGCAAAAGTGACAAAACTTGGGATTCCGGTAAATCAGTACCACTCCTCACAGATTGTAAAATTTGATGAGGTTCGAACCACGCAAAGTGTGAAAAAGTGAATAAAGAAAAAGACAATGCCCTTCTCGTCCCCCCAAGAAGTCCTTCTCGCCCCCCTAAGCCATTTTTTCGATTTCGAGCAATCGAGTTGAAATTTTACACAGACGTAGATCAAGTCAAGAGATCAAAAAAGTTAAATGCCATTTTGAGATATTTCCAAAAACGCGGCCTCCATCTTGGAAAATGGCGGATTTCGTCCCCAGCGACCTGCACCTCCGCCCCTAAACACCCTTTCAAACTGGTTCCAGCAGACGCATCGCGCTAACGCCTAACGCAGGGTGGTAGGTGAAGACAACGTGACGGTAAATTATGCAGTGGGTGGAGTGTTCGAGTCACGGGAAACGTTTGATTCTCCATTTGAAATTCAAGAAAAATGCTAAATTTTAACGGTTTTTCAAGTTTGAACAGAAAATCCCGTTTTGGCACGAAACTCAAATAATTTCTTAGGATGGAAGCTACATCCTTGCCATACTCGAAAACATGCAGGGCTAGCCTAAATCAAAATCTAAAGGGTGACTTTTCTAATTAAATCCGCGAGCGTGCGTCCTTCTCGCCCCCCAAACCGCCATTTCTGGAAAAGGCCGTTAAGTGTACTTGTGGATAACCGAGGAAGACAAAACTTGGGATTCTGGTAATTCAGTACCTCTCCTCACAGATTGTAAAATTTGATGAGGTTCGAACCACGCAAAGTGTGAAACAGTGAACAAAGAAAATGACAATGTCCTTCTCGTCCCCCCAAGGAGTGCTTCTCGCCCCCCTAAGCCATTTTTTCGATTTCGAGCAATCGAGTTCATATTTTACAAAGACGTAGATCAAGTCAAGAGAACAAAAAAGTTAAATGCCATTTTGAGATATTTCCTAAAACGCGGCCTCAATCTTGGAAAATGGCGGATTTTGTCCCCAGCGACCAGCACCTTCGCCCCTGAACACCCTTTTCAAACTGGTTCCAGCAGACGTATCGCGCTAACGCCTAACGCAGGGTGGTAGGAAAAGGAGGCTGGAAGACAACGTGACGGTAAATTAAGCAGTTGGTGTTTGGTTCGAGTCACGGGAAAGGTAAGATTCTCCATTGGAAATGCATGAAAAATGCTAAATTTTAACGGTTTTTCAAGTTTGAACAGAAAATCCCGTTTTGGCGCGAAACTCAAATAATTTCTTAGGATGGAAGCTACATCCTTCACATACACGAAAACGTCGAAGGAAAGCTGAAAGTGACTTTTAGAGTCAAACTGGGAAGCAAAATTCCCAAGTGTGCAGGTTCGTATGCTGTTTTCTCTGCATAACGTGGACCTTTTTCAAAATTAAACAGGAAATTCAATTTCCGGGCAAAAGTGACAAAACTTGGGATTCGGGTAATTCAGTACCTCTCCTCACAGATTGTAAAATTTGATGAGGTTCGAATCACGCAAAGTGTGAAAAAGTGAACAAAGAAAATGACAATGTCCTTCTCGTCCCCCGAAGAATACTTCTCGCCCCCTAAGCCATTTTTTCGATTTCGAGCAATCGAGTTCATATTTTACACAGACGTAGATCAAGTCAAGAGAACAAAAAAAGTTAAATGCCATTTTGAGATATTTCCTAAAACGCGGCCTCCATCTTGGAAAATGGCGGATTTTGTCCCCAGCGACCAGCACCTTCGCCCCTGAACACCCTTTCAAACTGGTTCCAGCAGACGTATCGCGCTAACGCCTAACGCAGGGTGGTAGGTAAAGGAGGCTGGAAGACAACGTGAGGGTAAAGTAAACAGTGGGTGTTTGGTTCGAGTCACGGGAAAGGTTAGATTCTCCATTGGAAATGCATGAAAAATGCTAAATTTTAACGGTTTTTCAAGTTTGAACTGAAAATCCCGTTTTGGCGCGAAACTCAAATAATTTCTTAGGATGGAAGCTACATCCTTCCCATACACGAAAACATGCAGGGCTAGCCTAAATCAAAGTCGAAAGGGTGACTTTTTTAATTAAATCCGCGAGCCTGCGCCCTTCTCGCCCCCCAAACCGCCATTTCTGGAAAAGGCCGTTAAAGTGTACTTGTGTTTAACCGAGGAAGACAAAACTTGGGATTCGGGTAATTCAGTACCTCTCCTCACAGATTGTAAAATTTGATGAGGTTCGAACCACGCGAAGTGTGAAAAAGTGAACAAAGAAAATGACAATGTCCTTCTCGTCCCCCAAGAAGTGCTTCTCGCCCCCCTAAGCCATTTTTTCGATTTCGAGCAATCGAGTTGAAATTTTACACAGACCTAGATCCAGGCAAGAGAACAAAAAAAGGTAAACGAGATTTTCAGATATCTCCAAAATCGCGGCCTCCATCTTGGAAAATGGCGGATTTCGTCCCCAGCGACCTGCACCTCCGCCCCTAAACAACCTTTCAAACTGGTTCCAGCAGACGCATCGCGCTAACGCCTAACGCAGGGTGGTAGGTGAAGACAACGTGACGGTAAATTAAGCAGTGGGTGGAGTGTTCGAGTCACGGGAAACGTTTGATTCTCCATTTGAAATTCAAGAAAAATGCTAAATTTTAACGGTTTTTCAAGTTTGAACAGAAAATCCCGTTTTGGCACGAAACTCAAATAATTTCTTAGGATGGAAGCTACATCCTTCCCATACTCGAAAACATGCAGGGCTAGCCTAAATCAAAGTCTAAAGGGTGACTTTTCTAATTAAATCCGCGAGCGTGCGTCCTTCTCGCCCCCCAAACCGCCATTTCTGGAAAATGCCGTTAAAGTGTACTTGTGGTTAACTGAGGAAGACAAAACTTGGGATTCTGGTAACTCAGTACCTCTCCTCACAGATTGTAAAATTTGATGAGGTTCGAACTACGCAAAGTGTGAAAAAGTGAACAAAGAAAATGACAATGTCCTTCTCGTCCCCACAAGAAGTGCTTCTCGCCCCCCTAAGCCATTTTTTCGATTTCGAGCAATCGAGTTCATATTTTACACAGACGTAGATCAAGTCAAGAGAACAAAAAAAGTTAAATGCCATTTTGAGATATTTCCTAAAACGCGGCCTCCATCTTGGAAAATGGCGGATTTTGTCCCCAGCGACCAGCACCTTCGCTCCTGAACACCCTTTCAAACAGGTTCCAGCAGACGTATCGCGCTAACGCCTAACGCAGGGTGGTAGGTAAAGGAGGCTGGAAGACAACGTGACGGTAAATTAAGCAGTGGGTGTTTGGTTCGAGTCACGGGAAACGTTTGATTCTCCATTGGAAATGCATGAAAAATGCTAAATTTTAACGGTTTTTCAAGTTTGAACAGAGAATCCCGTTTTGGCGCGAAACTCAAATAATGTCTTAGGATGGAAGCTACATCCTTCCCATACACGAAAACGTCGAAGGAAAGTTGAAAGTGACTTTTAGAGTCAAACTGGGAAGCAAAATTCCCAAGTGTGCAGGATCGTATGCTGTTTTCTCTGCATAACGTGGACCTTTTTCAAAATTGAACAGGAAATTCAATTTCCGGGCAAAAGTGACAAAACTTGGGATTCGGGTAATTCAGTACCTCTCCTCACAGATTGTAAAATTTGATGAGGTTCGAACCACGCAAAGTGTGAAAAAGTGAATAAAGAAAAAGACAATGTCCTTCTCGTCCCCCCAAGAAGTCCTTCTCGCCCCCCTAAGCCATTTTTTCGATTTCGAGCAATCGAGTTGAAATTTTACACAGACGTAGATCAAGTCAAGAGAACAAAAAAAGTTAAATGCCATTTTGAGATAATTCCAAAAACGCGGCCTCCACCTTGGAAAATGGCGGATTTTGTCCCCAGCGACCAGCACCTTCGCCCCTAAACAAACGTTGAAACTGGTTCCAGCAGACGTATCGCGCTAACGCCTAACGCAGGGTCGTAGGTAATGGAGGCTGGAAGACAACGTGAGGGTAAAGTAAGCAGTGGGTGTTTGGTTCGAGTCACGGGAAAGGTTAGATTCTCCATTGGAAATGCATGAAAAATGCTAAATTTTAACGGTTTTTCAAGTTTGAACAGAAAATCCCGTTTTGGCGCGAAACTCAAATAATTTCTCAAGATGGAAGCTACATCCTTCCCATACACGAAAACGTCGAAGGAAAGCTTAAAGTGACTTTTAGAGTCAAACTGGGAAGCAAAATTCCCAAGTGTGCAGGATCGTGTGCTGTTTTCTCTGCATAAGGTGGACCTTTTTCAAAATTGAAAAGGAATTCAATTTCCGGGAAAAAGTGACAAAACTTGGGATTCAGGTAATTCAGTACATCTCCTCACAGATTGTAATATTTGATGAGGTTCGAACCACGCAAAGTGTGAAAAAGTGAATAAAGAGAAAGACAATGTCCTTCTCGTCCCCCCAAGAAGTCCTCGCCCCCCTAAGCCATTTTTTCGATTTCGAGCAATCGAGTTCATATTTTACACAGACGTAGATCAAGTCAAGAGAACAAAAAAAGTTAAATGCCATTTTGAGATATTTCCAAAAACGCGGCCTCCATCTTGGAAAATGGCGGATTTTGTCCCCAGCGACCAGCACCTTCGCACCTGAACACCCTTTCAAACTGTTTCCAGCGGACGTATCGCGCTAACGCCTAACGCAGGGTGGTAGGTAAAGGAGGCTGGAAGACAACGTGACGGTAAATTAAGCAGTGGGTGTTTGGTTCGAGTCACGGGAAAGGTTAGATTCTCCATTGGAAATGCATGAAAAATGCTAAATTTTAACGGTTTTTCAAGTTTGAAAAGAAAATCCCGTTTTGGCGCGAAATTCAAATAATTTCTTAGGATGGAAGCTACATCCTTCCCATACACGAAAACGTCGAAGGAAAGCTGAAAGTGACTTTTAGAGTCAAACTGGAGTAGTACAAGTTAGGGAGTTCAACGCCCGAAAATGGGGCTTGGTGGGGCTCGCAGTGTTGCCAACATCTTACTCGAAAAAATCACCAAGGTTTTTTTTTGTCTAACCTAACCTAACCTAACCTAACCTAACCTAACCTAACCTAACCTAACCTAAAGCAAGAAGCTGGCAACCTTGCTTGAGGCTTGGCTTACAGTGCATAAAGCAATTTTTGCCAACCTACTGGCACTCTTGCCATAGCTTTTTACGGGGGGGTTAAACAACCAACAGTGTTGCCAACACCTACCTACACTTCTTCTTACTTAACAAGAACTTACACTGGCGTAACATACACACACTGGGCAAGGAGAGCCGGTAAGAAACATGCACTGCCGTAAAAGAGAGTGAGATGGATGGATGGCAACGCTGCGAGAAAATGGAGCTTATGTCTTACAAGAGAAATCTATTAAGTCGCAGTGTTGCCAACACCTACCTACACCTCTTTTTACTCGGCAAGAACTTACACTGGCGTAACATACACACACTGGGCAAGGAGAGCCGGTAAGAAACATGTACTGCCGTAAAAAAAGAGAGAGATGGATGGATGGCAACGCAGTATGTGTGTGCGTGTGTGTGTATAATATGTAGTATTATTAACTAGAGTGTGTTGGCAACCCACTTACAACTAAAAAAAAGAGAGAGAGAGAGAGATGCCAATGTTGCTGTAAAATGAAGAGAGAGAGATTTATGGCTGGCAACAGTGGTGAGCGATGTCCTCCCTCTTCTGTGCAATATGATATTATGATGTTACTGTAGTTTTTGACGAGGATTACGAGTTAACTAAAAAACCTGCAACTAGAGAGAGTTGCCAGCACACACACGCTGTTGTAAGAGAGATAGATGACTGGGGGGAGGGGCAGCATTTCTGGCTATTCACAGTGGCGGATGTACTTCCTGTTTTTTCAAAAGCTAACAATAATGATGGAATTTCATGCTGACGCATTTATTTTGTTCAAAAATTCGCGTTCAGCACAGATGATGCTATGTAATTTTCACATCAGCTCAGCCAACTGTTGAGAAATAATGACGTTAGGTAACAGCATTGGTGGGGTTGACGTGATGAATTTACGAAAGTAGGAAAATGATATTGCTAAAAATTGAAGTATAGAACTATTTTCTAGAGCGGATTTCTACTAGTCCACGTTGTTAACCTACATATTACTCCTCGACTAATAAAACTAGAAGCTCGAGGGCATCAGGTCCTTTTTTTTATTGTGAGCTGCAAGGAGAACATTGTGATTGTGATTGAAATTAACTAGCGTGAGTAAATTTGTTTGTTAGCTTGCATGAGTTGGCTTTGTGTTATATAAATAGGTAGTTTTGCTTCTGTGAGTTGATTCTGTAATAGCCAAACAGATGTAAAGGAATTGTAGATAAAAGGTAAAACTCTCTACAAAAGCCAAACAATCCTTAAGCATATTGTGGAAGGAATATATACTCGTAAAGCACGCAAAAAGAGAGAGAGAAAGTATACAAGTTTTAAGTGTGTTGCATGTATTTTTTTTTGTTTTTTTTTATATATATATATTTATTACATATTACTATATACATCAAGCATATGCAAAATAGCAATATGCGGGGTGTAAGAGGGCGACCTTCTGGTAAGGCGCCCAACAGTTAACCTCACTTCCACGTAGTACACTCTGGACTGTTGAGTAACGAGGCTCTGGCGTCTGGCAGACCAGTATAATTTTGCGTGTGTTAGTTTTTTTTTGTGCGTTTGATATTTAGTGGAGGTATATAGTGTTTCGAATTTTATTATTATTTAGTTTTATACACAGAAAAGATATTAAACATAAAATTAAATAAAATATATCTAATTATGTTTTTTTTTATCACAACAAGCATTCACAAAAAATAGCAATAATGTGGTTTAAAGTTTTTTAACGTAATTGCTACGTAAACAAAATGGCCGACTTGCAATGAGTGTGTCAAAGTTTTTTTAAGTCTAATTGCTACGTAAACAAAATGGCCGACTTGCAATGACTGTGTCAAATATAAATAGATTGAGAGATGGAAAGAGAAGTTAAATATGCTTAAATAAAGTGCTCCGCTGTGCATAGCACCATACCATAAAAGCATATAGGAAGACTGCTATGTTTATGAATGAAACTTAAATATACATATAAAATTAAAATATTTGGTGCTGACCACATCACATATTGCTGATTTTGTATTGTATTTTCCTATATTCACATATGCACAGTAAGGCTAATCGGGACTAGGCCTACAGTTTTTTTTTTAAAGTAGGATCCGAACCACCATGTATTTTTATCGGGTTCGAACCTAGAACCTCTTGATTACAAGGCAACAGCACAACCACCGCACTTTCGAGTTCTAGTGAATATGTAGGAAAAAAACAACAATATATACATAATCCAAAGTTGCATGGTTCTAGGCCTCATAGGAACCAAGAAAATCAATGTCTTGGAAAAACATCTTAAGATATTTGTCTTAATCTTTAAGAAAGTCGACTTCCGGTCTGTCAAGATGTTACTTCCGGTCTATCAAGAAAATTTTCTTAAGATATTTGTCTTAAGATGTTTTCCAAGACATTGATTTTCTTGTCTCCTAATTGACCTAGGATGATGATTTTAGGTTTGTTGGATAGGATTTGACGAAAACTATACGACTAGCAAATAAAATCGATTCCACCCCCCAAGTTTCGAAAATATAGATATTTTTTTATTTTTTGAGAAACTTGATTTGCTGGCTTAGTTTTTACCCTATTTCGAAAATTTTAATGACATTTGATAAAAAATTGAATGTACTCTACAACCTATTGGAAACATAATGATTAGTGCTTACTGTTTTCGAGTTATTTTAAATTTAAATTTCAAGATGTAATTTCTAAGTTGTTTTGTAACTCGTAAACTATGGGTTGTAGAAAACCCATTCTTGTTTTATCTGCTATTGCCCGACAAATACTATAAACACAAATAATGTTTATTGTTTGATTTAAAAAAAAAAAAAGATCGAAAATAATTTTGTTTTCTGAAAAATAGAAAATGTGTGTATGGAAAAAAAAATACGATTTTGTAATTTTTTATGATGTATGTTTGCATGTAAAAATAAGTATACCTGAAAGTTTTAGAATTTCAAAATAGCTATATATATATATTTGCTATTATATCAGCCAAAACAATAGAATATATATAAACAAGTACATTTTCATAGTTTCATACCTCTACTAGATTGGTGGAAAAATATACTAATAGGCAATAAAATCTGAAGAAGATTCGTGTCTAGCAAAAATAAGCTAAATAGAATTACACATGCATACAATATTTATTGTGTTTTTTCTATCTACAATCATATTTTTCTTATATATTTTTTTTAATTTTTTTTTACAGGGTTTATTAAAGCACATATTTGAGGAAAAACAACACCACCCATATATAAATAAACCCCTCAAACTAACACTAATTAGAATTAGCCTACAAAATTTTTCTCATAAGGAATTTTTTTTGTAAACACTCTACCACCAACAGATCACATATAAATAAACATACCCCCCCCAAAAAAATGCGCTCCATGAAAAGTTGCCCTGTGTGCAAGAGAACTATATCAAGCAAACATTTTGCAAGACATTGTCGTACCTGCGTGCCAGACAAGCATTTGGCTGCCACTGAACTATGCTCCGGTTGTAATAAACACATCACAATTGCGTATGCCAAGAAGCATAAGCTTACTTGTCTAAGCAAAAATACATCTGGGGCTCAGCCTTCAACCTCCACCAAAAGGAAGGCAGAAGCAGCCTCCATCAATGCACCACCCACGAAACGCGTCAAGCCTGCGATGAAAGCAGACCGGTCTGCTTTCGAGCGTTTGTTAGAGGACTTTGTCCTCACTTCGGAGGGCTCATGCGACGTGCGTAGCTTTTTGGAGAACGTGCAAGCCAAAATTATTTCCATCCTCGGTGATGCGCTTGCAACGCACTCCACTAAATTCTACGCATCGCTACGTTGCCAGTACAAGAATTCGCCTGATGAAATTTACAGCTTCTGCCACAACACCAAGGCGAAGACGTTGCATCTGGCGGATGTCGATAACCTCGAGGTCATCTACAACCAGTTTGCTGAGGAGCTGGTGGCAAAACAAGAAGAACATCAAGCTAAGGGCTCGGGGGGTTCGCTGTGTGGCAAGCCTCACGAACTGTGCGTCAAACTTTGCAAGTTCGTGCCTCTCTCCGCCTCCAGCTACGCCCCCTTACCACCAACTATTGTGGCAAAAAAGGCCGTCCTGAATATTCAGAACAGTGACGCCAAGTGTTTCGTATGGTGCGTGCTGGCAGCTTTGCACCCCGTCGACTGGAAAAACCATCCGTTTCGTGTTGGCCACTACCTACCCTACGAGCCAGAGCTGGAAGATGCGATGGCTGGGATCGACTACCCGGTGGAGGTCCCGGATATTCGAAAGTTTGAGGCCCGTACACACAACCCTCGGTTGGCCATCAACGTTTACGGCCTCACTGACAAAAATGTGGTGTGCCCCATCCGGGTGAGCGACGTAGACGGCGATGATGCTCGAGAAATTCACCTTCTGCTCATCAAGAACGAGACCCATCACCATTACACTCTTATTCGCTCGCTCTCCCGGTTGGTGTCGAGCCAAGAAAACAAGCATCATGGTAGCATAGAAGTTTGTCGAAGGTGCTTGTCAATTTTTGATAATCAAAAACAGCAGGATTACCAGCACATCAGAGGTCCCAACATCGCTGCAGAGAAGCTTGCTCGCCACAAACTTTATTGCAATGCCAACGAGCCTGGGGTGGCAATCTTGCCCGAATCTGGCGCCGTGGAGCGTTTCCGCATGCACGGTGCCATGGTGAAACATCCCGCTATCATCATCGCGGATTTCGAGGCCTTCCTCAAACCCCTGTCCACTTGCGATCCAGATCCCGAAATTTCCTCCACCACCCCTTACCAACTCCACGAGGCATCCAGTTTTGCATACGTTGTGGTGCGACGTGACCAGCACATCGCCCCCGAGCCCTACGTGTATCGCGGTCCCGACGCGGCCAAACACTTAATCGAGAGGATGGTTGTCGAGGCCAACGAGATAGGGAAGGTACTGTTGGCCCCCAAATCTATGCTCCCGTTGTCCCCCGACGATCAACGTAAACACGACGAGGCCATCGCTTGCCCTGTCTGCGACAAGAAGTACACCGCCGACAACCGTAAAGTCCAACACCACGATCACTTTAACGGTGGGTACGTTGATCCTTGGTGCAATAGATGCAACCTCATGGCCCGGGACCCGCGCTTCATCCCTGTGTTTTTTCACAATGGCTCGGGATACGACTTCCACCATCAGTGCCTCATTTTGGGTACGACGACATGCGAATCCTGTCCTGGCGCAGAACGAGGAGCGATACATTAGCTTGAGCAAGTGGGTTCAAATCCCAGGATCACGCTCTACCGTCGAGCTTCGCTTCCTCGACTCCCTGAGGTTTCTCCCGGCCAGCCTCGATGCTCTCGCGGGGAAGCTTAGCGACAAGCAAATGCTTATTACCTCCGGAAACTTTCCAAACTTGGACGCCGACCTCTTCAGGCGTAAGGGGGTCTATCCCTATGAATACGTCACAGACCCTTCCAAGTTTGCGGAGACGTCGCTACCTCCCCAGGCAAACTTCTACAGTCAGCTGCGAGGCTCGGGCATCACCGACGAGGAATATCACCATGCCCAGTCCATGTGGCGCGAGCTGGGCTGTCGAACTCTCGGGGACTACCACGACGCCTACCTCAGACTTGATGTGACGCTTCTCGCCGACGTGTTCCAGATGTTCCGTGCGACCGCGAAGACCATCTACAAGCTGGACCCTGCCTACATCTATAGTCTCCCCGGACTGGCGTGGTCAGCCATGTTTCTGGTGACGAAGATCGAGCTTGAGCTTTTTTCGGACGTGGACATGATGCTGTTTGTAGAACGTGCCGTGCGGGGTGGAATGGCCCAGGTGTCGCAGCGACACTCGCACGCCAACAATCAACGCATGGCGACCGGCTACGACCCCTCACAATCGTCCAGCTACATCATGTACACGGACGTCAATAACCTCTACGGGCACTCCATGATGCAGCCACTCCCCTTTAGAGGCTTCGAGTGGGCTGACCCCTCCAACTTTGACGTCGAAGGTTTCAACGATTCAGAACATGGGTTCTTCGCCGAGGTGGACCTTGAGTTCTCCGAGAAGCTGCAGGATTTGTTCTGCGATCTTCCCCCTGCACCCGAGTTCAAGTGTCCACCCGATTCCAACCAGACGAAGCTCGTCATGGACTTCGAGCCCAAAGAGCGTTACGTCCTGCACTACCAAAACCTCCGGTGGTTGATGAAGCAAGGGGTTACCGTCCGCACAGTACATCGAGTTTTGATGTTCGAGCATTCTCCGTGGTTGAGGCTATACATCGAGCTCAACACCAAACACCGCACCGCAGCCACGTCCGAGCTTGATAAGGATTTCTTCAAGCTCATGAACAATGCGGTGTTTGGGAAAACCATGGAGAATGTACGGAATCGTGTAGATGTGAGGCTAATATCAAACAGAGCACAATGTCGCAGGCTCGTAGCAAACCCGTTATTCAAATCGAGGACCATTTATAATGAACAGCTTGCTCTGGTGCATATGAGGAAGAGCGAGGTGATGCTCAACAAGCCAATTTATGTTGGCGCCTCAGTATTAGACCTGAGCAAACTGCACATGTTTCAAATATATTATGGGAAACTAGGCCAACACTATAACGACAATATCAGCCTACTCTACACGGACACGGACAGCTTGGTGTACCACGTTCGCACGGAGGACGCGTTCGGGGATATAGCCACAGTTCCATCTTTGGTTAACATCTTCGACACCTCGGGCTATCCCCAGCAAAACAAGTATGGTATCCTGGCCCGCAACAAGAAGGTGCCTGGCAAACTCAAAGACGAGAAGAACGGTGATGTAATTCTCGAGTTTGCAGGTCTTCGCGCCAAGGCCTATGCCATCAAAGCCGAGGGCGGCGCTACCAAGAAGGCCAAGGGTGTCGGCAAACAAGTGGTTCGGGAGCATCTCACATTCGAGGACTTTGTCGATTGCCTCAAGACCAGGTCGTCGGTTCTAAGAGCAGAACAGCGCATCCAGAGCGTCGACCATATCATCACCACAAACAAAGTTAGAAAAATTGCGCTGGATCCCGATGACGATAAGAGGTGCGTCCTCGAGTGTGGTATTCACACATTGCCGTGGGGGCACTATCGCTTAGCAGAAGGCAAAACCTGCAACATATGTCCATCTTCAACAGAAGATTCATAAAAAAAATAAAATAAACTTTGACTGTTATTACAAAAAAAAAAACACTTTGGCCGTATTCTTAAATAACCAGCATGCCTATGATTTTGTTCGGTTTCAAAAAACATATTATTATGGAAACCATACCAGATAATGAAGTCTTACCTTCCGTGTTACCTAAACTCAACGGTCTGTTGATCATTCACCTCAACAGCATTTGGACGAAATTGGATGAAGACGTCGGCAAAACTTTTTACATCTTCAACAACAATTTACATTTTTACGAAATTCCGATCGACGGGAAACTTCGGATCACCGTGAATCCGGAAAACGCAGGCGAAATCAAAATTTCTACCGGCAAGAACATTTTTCGAATCAAGCACGACAAGATGTTTTCTAACATTGCGTACGATGTGTCTGCAGGAGATTATCTTTACATGGAACTCCTCGGAGATTACGACAAACTTATTCCTCTCTTCGTAGAATTACGAATCGTCTATCCTATTATAAATAACCGTTAACCAAAAATGCCTAACGACATTTTCGGCAACACCAAGCGTGTAGACCACGCAGAAGAGATTCTCATGTTGGACGTTCGTGTTAAGAAGTTAAGGACCGATTTGATCGCTTTGCAGGAGACCTTAAACAAAAGTTTAGAGTCGGAAATCGCTACGCTCCAAACGCAATGTCTCGACCCCATTCTGAAAATCGATTCCGAACTGAAGACGCTGATAAAAAATTACGTCGACGTACCTTCTTACAACAGCGTTCAAAATATCCAGTTGAGCGTGGATTCGCTTCAAAATGATTTGGCCAAATTACAGCAATTTCAATCGAAAAATGAAGATTTGGAAAAATTGAAACTCGAAATCGAAGAACGAACTTCCGCAATCGAAAAGAATTTCTCCGAACTTCAAACCGTCGTGAACGATATAGATGTAGAACGCTTGCACGTCGTCGTTTCCAAATTACAAGAAGAATTCACGAGCACGTTGGAAGAAATTAAATCCAAGTTACAGACTTTGGAAGATACCATGACGAACCTACCATCGTCGGACGAACTGCAGGTCATCGGTAAAAGCGTCGCGAACATAAAAATTCAATTGGAGGCCTATCAAGATTTCGAACACATTCAAACCACCATCGCTACGCTTCAGGCGTCCTTAGAATTAATCAACGAAGAAATTAAAAATATTCACGCTGAAGCAAGAGCGTTGACAAGCATTCAAAACACGTTGAGCACAGTTCAGCAGAAGATCGAATATTTAGAAAATTTGAACGTTGAAACGAATCTCGCTCATTTTCATCACGTACTCGACAACATACAGGGTGACTTGGAATCGTTACGGACGAGCGTGCCTTCGAGCGAAGATTTGGAAAAATTGAAAACGGCGGTGACGGCACTATCCGAATCGAGCGACATCAAAAGTTCATTGAGTGATCTCGAGAGTAGGGTGGCCAATCTCCCCACCTCCAAAGAATTGCACGTTTTGAAAAAGAACATATCACGTATGCTGAAACGGCTGGAAACGGAAACGGCGAACGTGGAACAGATTCGAGACGAAATCAGTTCGCTGGTGTCGACGCTACCCACTTCGCAGAGCGTAGCCGACCTTCACACGCAGTTTACAGAGATGCGAAGCATCGTGAACGATCTTACCGAGAAGAGCTCGAAATTGAATCAAATCGAGAACCTTCAGAACATTGTTGTCAACATCAGAGATCAAGTTGGAGTGCTGGAATCAACGCAGGAATCGACGCTGGCCTCTTTCGGTGCCAAGTTGCAAGAACTCAACGAAAGCTACAAGCAGTTGAACGTGGAAGTGAAAATCAAACCGTCATTTTCCACCGTAACAGATACCATAGTCGAGCATTTGGTGCCCGTACAAAACACACTGGGTCAGCTTCACAGCAACCTCGTTAGCGTCGATACTAAATTCGCTAAACTGCATTCTCTGCAAGCCATCGAAATCAACAGCGTACCCAATCAACAGAGAATCTCCACGTTCGTCGAAGGTAACAAACTGTACATGTTACATCCTTATCATCCTTATCATCCTATCATCCTCGATGGTACGATTCAGATAAACGAATTTTCGTACTGGTCTCACGGCAGAAAAGCTAGCGTTCCCACCATGATTTTGATATCGAATCGCGGTGTCCAGAAAGCAGGAAACATTCCTCTGGCACGTTGGAACGAAACGCGCAACGTATATGAAATACACGAAGACGAAGATCTTACCGTTTTCGACGTGAGTGCCGGGGATAAGCTGATTATTCAAAACACGAGCGAAGTGCCACCCTCTTTGAATCCCATCACGCTGGTGCTTCTCTTCAAACGTAATCTCTAAAAAAAATGTCTAGGCAAGCCATCGTCGAAGAATTGCATAAACCTGCACGCCGCAACTACGAACGTTTGGCGGTGGTAACCAGGGAATCGACGACCTCTGGGAAAGCGACCTCGTCGAGATGAGTAGCGGCAAGTTGAAAAATGTACATAAATTGAACAAGGGCAACAAGTACCTCCTCACCGTCATAGACACATTTTCGAAATTCGCATGGGCTCTACCTTTGAAGGCGAAAACAGGAACATGCGTCACGGAAGCATTCAAGACAATTTTTCGCGAAAGACGACCTCGGTTTCTGCAAACGGACAAGGGGAAGGAATTTTACAATGCCGTATTCCAAAAGTTTATTCGGAAACACGACGTTCGACATTATTCGACCTTCAGTCACATCAAGGCCAGCATCGTGGAAAGATTTAATCGAACCTTGAAAACACGCATGTGGAAACGATTCACGCTTCGGGGAAATTACAAATGGGTCGACATCCTGCCGGAACTCGTTACCGACTATAATGATACGGCACACAGAACGATAGTCATGAAGCCAGTTGATGTTACCAAGTCTGACGAGCAGCGTTTAATTTCTACCGTTTACTGTCCAAAGTACACACCTACGACAAAAAAAGCTAAATACAAAATTGGAGACCAGGTGAGGATCAGCAAATTCAAACGCACCTTCGAGAAGGGATTCACAAAAAATTGGAGCACGGAACTCTTTACGGTTGTTCGAGTTTTACCCGGAAACCGACACACGTATATAATAAAAGATAGTGGCGGCGAGATTTTGAAAGGAAGATTTTAAGAAGAGGAACTCTCTAAAACGAAACACCCCGACACGTACCTCATCGAGAAAGTATTGCGTAGGAAAGGTGACAAACTGTTTGTCAAATGGCTGGGACTTCCGGAAAAGAGTTGGATCGACGCGAACGAAGTGATCTTGTGAGTACGTGGAACGTGGTGAAGCGTCTACCGGATCCGGAAAGTCAAACGAGAAAAAGAAACGGCGAGTTGCTTCCCGACAGCATCCGCTGTCTGATCGTAGGACCTTCGGGGTGTGGGAAAACGACACTGCTCGTGGACAATTTTCTCCTCGCACCGAATTGGTTAGATTGGAAGAACAGGCACCTGTACGTGTTCTCGAAAAGTTTGGAGCAATCCAAATACCAGCAACTGATGAAACTGTACGATGGTCTGGACATTGCAACGTTTGCCTCGGAAATAAAACCACTCGACGATTGTCGTGAAAATTCAGTCGTTGTGTTCGACGACGCCATCCTGGAAAATCAAAATGAAATTCGCAACTTTTTCACGCAAGGTCGACACAAAGGAATGGATTGCTTCTACCTAGCTCAAACGTTTTCCAAAATTCCAAAACAGTTAGTGCGCGACAACGCTAATTTCATATGTTTGTTTCGTCAAGATCACACCAACCTCAAGCACGCGTACGATGACTACGTAGGCGGAGACATGAACTACAATCAATTTTCGGAACGCTGCTGCTCTACTTGCTGGAACGGTGACGATTTCGGATTCGCGACGATCGACATGACGAGGAAACCCAACGACGGAAAATACAGAAACAAAATCAACGACTTTCTAAACGTTGCAACGTTGTGAGAAACGACGTGTATAAATAACGTCATGACGAAACGAAAAATCGAAGACGAAAATCTCAAGCTTCGCGATTACCTCGCGAAACGCTTCAAAGGTTGGAAATCCGAGAATCGTGGATTCTACGAAGAGAAGAAACGTCAGGATCAACCTGTGATCGATGCCATCAGCGGTCTAGGTAAAGAAATTAAAAGTGTCACGGAACAAAATAAAAATTTGATCAACGAACTCGTACCGCTCGCAGCTAAAAGTTACGCCGTAACCACGCCTATTTCGAGCATTCCTTCGACGCCGTTCGAACTGAAGGATGCACCGGCACGACGTCGAGCTATAGGTAGCACGTCGTCGTCTTCGGATAAAATTGAGTTGGGACCTTTGGCACGAGACTACCTGAGTACGGGGAAATTCGACAAGGATGAAGTGTTCGGATTGTATCCCAGCATGGAAACCAACGAAGGCGGTGGTGTGGTGTGGAAGATTGGGAAATCGAAGGTGACCTTCGAAGGCAACGATATTAAAGTTAATTTAGGCGAGAAGGATAGTTGGACCAGGTATCCGGGTACGGTGGGACTGTGGGAACTCGTTGCCAAAAAGCAGCCGAAAGATTACACCGACGAAGATTACCAATGTTACAAGGAAATTCTGATCATGACGGATGCCTTGTACCAGAACAACGACGCCTCGCAGAATAGGGTGAAATCGAGCAGCGGCGAGAAGTACAGGAATCTCATCAAACCGATTTGGAACCAGATCAAAACAGGCAGCGGCGTCAAACGCTACAACACGTTACCCAAAGAATTCGTTTGGGTGGACGACGTTAGGAAACTCGTGGACCGATTGTTAGTGATAGCCGGCGAAGAGAATGCAGGCAATCGTAATTTCTACAACGAGAAGGTTGGCATCGTGGACATGATCAGCACGAAACTTACCAACTTCATCGTGAACGACGACAAGGGCATAGGTTACCTGATCAAAATCATCAACACGCTGCCTCCGAAATTTTGGAACGTGGCCGAAGGAAAGGGACTCGTGAACGACATCATCAACAAGTTACCTTTCGAGATGCATCTACCTGGCTACCAGTACTGCGGACCGGGTACCAAACTCGAGAAAAGATTGGAGAGAGGAGACAAGGGTGTGAATCCGTTGGACGCAGCATGCAAAGATCACGACATCGCCTACAACACCACGCAGACGGATCTGGATGCACGTCACGAGGCAGACAGAAAATTGGAACATGCAGCTTTCGAAAGGTTCGTGAGCAGAGACGCATCGCTGGGTGAACGGGTCGCCGCACTGGGTACCACCATCGCCATGAACACGAAGCAAAAATTGGGGTGGGGTATATAAATAACATCCAGTGAAAAAAAAAACATGGCTTGCATAACTGATTTGCCACACGAACTACTATCTAAAATATTCAAAAAAAGTAGTTAACGGAGATGTTAATAAACTTGTGATTATAGCTAAAACGACGTCAGAATTTCGCATGGGATGCGAAATAGTTCTCCAGGACTGTCTTCAGGAGATTAGTGGAATAAGGTGCTGTGATCTCGACACTCTTCTGTCGGCCGCGGGGGAGAAATTGAACGAGAGGTTGGACAAACTGTACGAGGCGAGGCAGGGGGGAGAAGACGATATACTGATGATTGGCGTAAGTCCAAACAGGAAACTGAAGAAATCATCACGCAGATCATCGCGTTCTCCGAAGCACGAACTTTCTTCCTCTGTTAAAAAAATCTTTGATACAAATCGTGAAAAAAATATATATAAATAACACACATCGTAAAAAAAAATAATCTTCGGTATATATAAATAACACACATCGTGAAAAAAAATTAAATTTCTCTAACACACATACTGAAAATTTCTCTTCTTCGATATGACAACTAAAAAAATGAGTGACCTCCAAGCATTAAAACAAATGCTAAATTTGTCAGTCGAGTATGTAAAAATTCGGGGATTGGAAGTCGACAAACCTTACATAATAACTTCCGGTTCAATCGTTTCCACCCAGTATGGTCCCAAGGTGCGTCTGTTGCTCAACGGACAATACAGTCTATTTTTACCAGATCGATACGCTATCATGTTATCCGACGAGAAGCTAGCTATCTTAATCGAGAACAAAACTCGAATCGTGTACAAGGGGGCAAAAGAACTTCTTGGTAAGAAAACAAAGCATGTAATAGAATTTGTGTAACGACTGCGAGGCCATGAAAATATATAAATAACATACCGTAAAAAAACTACACGAGAAAAAATCTCAGAATATATATATAAATAACATACCGTGAAAATAGCACATAGAGCATCAACATGAAGCCCAAGGGTGTCGTGTACCAGATACCATATTCGAATCTAAAAAATCTAGGTGTCCTCGATGGGTTACTCACCAAGAAACAACGCGAGAAGAAACGTTCTTGCTTGAGCAAAGGACACGGAATGAAATTACTTCTCAGCACACCTCAATTGAGACGCTTGCAGCGTTCGCGGAAACAGCAAAAGGTCGGAGGTTTCATATTCAGCATCCCGGCCATCCTGGCAGCATTGGGGGCTGTTGGAAGTTTGGCTGGCGGAAGTGCCGCCATCGCGAAAACCGTCATCGACTCAAAGAAGAACAAGGCCGAGTTGGAAGAACAGAAACGTCACAACCTGGCCATGGAGAAGAAAGGGGGGAAGGGCGTGATGAGAAAGTTTAAAAAAAGAAACAACGGCACTCACCAACCGAGAAATTGAATCTCTGATCGAACCGTTACAAATCAAACACTTCAGAGGAGTTTTCATGTCCGACTCGTTACCTTCAACCGTTAAAAATAGAGAATGCGGAGTAGTCAACTTGGACGGTCAAGAAAATCCAGGCACGCATTGGATATGTTACCACAAAAACGACAATAACAAAGCATTCGTTTTCGATTCTTTCGGAGGTGTTCCACCTACAAATTTAATTCATTATCTGAAAACGAACAATCCTATATACTACAACGACGAACGCATTCAAAATTTCGGAGACGTGAACTGCGGTCATCTCTGCCTCTCCATGCTCGCGTTTCTCTCTAAAATAAATAACCCTACGATCGAAGATTTCCAGAAAGCATTGTGGAACCTCAAACAGCATCACTAGGATGGGCGTGTTCCATCTCACGAGCGAATCTTCGATCTTGAAACTCACGCTGCACGACGACATCGTCTATCCTAAATCCGTGGCTCTGCGTGCATTCTACAGCATGTACCTCATACCTAACGTCACGCAGCACAACAACAAAATTAGCGTCGGAAGCGAACACATCGTCGTCACGCCAGGTCAATACAATCTTTCCACTTTGCAAGCTCAGTTACCCAAAGGCACATACCTTTCTCAAAATTCGGTCACGCACAGAGTGGAAATCCTATCCGCGACGGAGACCGTGGACCTGGGCACCATGGGAGAACTTTTAGGTTTCGAGAACGACACCAAACTCGAAGCTGGCATCAAGCACACGGCAACCAACATTCCTAAATTCTTGGCCATAGAGACTCTGAACGTACACTGCAACGTGGCGGAAGGCATGATCACGAAATCTTCGGACGGATTATTAGGAAGTCACAAGCAGACGGGAATCATAGCCACTTTCAAACCAAGTTCCGAGTTCATGGAACCGATCATCTACACGCCCTCTTCGCCGATCTATTTTCCAGTATGTCGCAACCGCATAGACGACATAGAGTTGGTGGTGACGAACGAGAAAGGAGACGTGGTGGATTTCGCAGGTGCCACTACGACGGCCATCGTGGAGATCAACATATAATAAATAACCATACATGTAAAATGGAGCAAATCGAAAGTTACGAATTGCAATCTTTCCCTCCCAACCGTCGCACGTTCGCCAATCTGAACGAGGCGAACAGGGAGATCGAATACGACGTGGACGTAGGCGACGGGTTCATTCATCCTCACAGAGCGGACCTCTACCTTCAATTCGACGTGGTGAAGAAGGAAAGCGGAGAAGCGTTTCCCGCAGCAGCAAACTTGTCACTCGTGGACAAATTCGTACCTCACCTGTTCTCGCAGGTGGAGGTGAGAAAACACAACACCGTCATCGACAGAATAGATTATCCAGGCATCACGTCGACGGCAGTGGGAACATTGAAATTATCCAAAACAGACGCAGCGTACTATCAAGCGGGAGGATTCGAAGCGGGGACCAAAATATCGACAAGAAGTCACACGGCGCTCTTTCCCATGCGTCTGCTGCCTGGTTTCTTCTCGGACTACAGGGAGATCATGTGGAAGGGGGGATTGCGCGTCACCTTTCGAAGAGCTGCCAACGACAACAACACACTAATGCGATACGCTACTTTGGGTCCGGACGGCACCACGCCGATAGCCAACACTTTACCCGAAGAAGCGAAATGTGTCATCCGGAGCATGGAATTGAGAATGCCGGTGGTGGAATACGAAACAAACTACGCCCTCAAGTACAAAGCGGAGATCTTGAAAAATCCGCAGGTGCCGATTCACTTTCACGGTTACCAGTGCGTGCAGAAGATGGCGTCGGGAAGTCACATGGAATTAGACGTGACGACGCAGTTCAACAACATATAGTTCGACATGCCAGATTTCGTCGTAGTGCTCTTTCAGACCGGGAGGGACAAGAATCAGGAAAAAGATTCCAGCAAGTTCGACGACTGCAAAATCAAGAACGTTTATCTGAAGAACGGAAGGAACGAAGTGTTCCCGCGCGAGAATTACAACCTCGACATGACCAAAAACGATTATTTAAAACTTTACGAAGCGTTCTCGACTTACAAACGCGTGACCGAGGGAAGCGTGGACATGTACTACACGCCCAGCGAATTCAAAGCACGGAGACCCATGACCGTCATCAACACATCTAAGAGGAAGAAGGTTGTGGTCAACGATCGAACCAACATCAAGGTCGTCTGCGAGTTCCACGATGCCTTGCCCGAGGACACCGTGTGTAGCGTCATCCTGATTGCAGAGAAGTCCTTCGCCTACGATGTGAAGAACGAGATGATCACAGAGCAGTTTTAACAAGTTTTTTTTACATTTTTTTCTTGCACAATAAGAAATTTTTTGTACTAGCACAATCAGTTATAATAGCACAATACGAATTTCACTAGTTCAGATCAGTTACAAATGTCAATTTCATCAGTTATCAGTTATATTACTATAGCGCGAGACAATCAGAATTTGCACAAAAAAATTTGTTGTTGTTTTTTACACGTGAAAATTAACAATAAAATTCTTTCTTTTTTTTATCGTTTCAGATGCTGTTGAAACATCAAAAACACATCCACACACACTAGAAAATAAAGCATGCAACCTTATTTGTAACACACACATATTCTCCATCTTCATCAAGAAAATATTATAATAAACATAATTATTTTTATCTATATCTCACAATAAAACTCTATATCCAAAAATATTACAACATCAAATAACACTAGAGTTGTTAGTACACGTTGCATGCATTACGGAGGTCCTCTGTAGAGTTTCATGGAAGTTTGAGAAAAAAAACACGTGAAACTCTACAGAGGTGCGGTTGTAGATAACCGCAGCCGTTAGAAAACCTTTACTTTTTTTTTGGCTGGGCACCACGCACCCTGGCGAGGTTATAGGGGCCAGGTATCCTAAAAAAAACATCAATTATTATTTTGTTTGTTTGTTTGTGTTACAATACGCACACGTGCGTGCGTGTGTGTGTGTGTGTGTGTGTGTGTGTGTGTGTGTGTGTGTGTGGCACATTGTTCCCCCAAGAGAGGTTTACAAAAATCACAATATACAAACATTGCCGGAGTTGAAAAATTACGATATGGCGCATTCGCTCACCACTGTTGCCAGCCATAAATCTCTCTCTCTTCATTTTACAGCAACGTTGGCATCTCTCTCTCTCTTTTTTTTAGTTGTAAGTGGGTTGCCAACACACTCTAGTTAATAATACTACATATTATACACACACACGCACACACATACTGCGTTGCCATCCATCCATCTCTCTCTTTTTTACGGCAGTACATGTTTCTTACCGGCTCTCCTTGCCCAGTGTGTGTATGTTACGCCAGTGTAAGTTCTTGCCGAGTAAAAAGAGGTGTAGGTAGGTGTTGGCAACACTGCGACTTAATAGATTTCTCTTGTAAGACATAAGCTCCATTTTCTCGCAGCGTTGCCATCCATCCATCTCACTCTCTTTTACGGCAGTGCATGTTTCTTACCTGCTCTCCTTGCCCAGTGTGTGTATGTTACGCCAGTGTAAGTTCTTGTTAAGTAAGAAGAAGTGTAGGTAGGTGTTGGCAACACTGTTGGTTGTTTAACCCCCCCTCGTAAAAAGCTATGGCAAGAGTGCCAGTAGGTTGGCAAAAATTGCTTTATGCACTGTAAGCAAAGCCTCAAGCAAGGTTGCCAGCTTCTTGCTTTAGGTTAGGTTAGGTTAGGTTAGGTTAGGTTAGGTTAGGTTAGACAAAAAAAAACCTTGGTGATTTTTTCGAATAAGATGTTGGCAACACTGCGAGCCCCACCAAGCCCCATTTTCGGGCGTTGAACTCCCTAACTTGTACTACTACTAACTGGGAAGCAAAATTCCCAAGTGTGCAGGATCGTATGCTGTTTTCTCTGCATAACGTGGACCTTTTTCAAAATTGAACCGGAAATTCAATTTCCGGGCAAAAGTGACAAAACTCGGGATTCGGGTAAATCAGTACCTCTCCTCACAGATTGTAAAATTTGATGAGGTTCGAACCACGCAAAGTGTGAAAAAGTGAATAAAGAAAAAGACAATGTCCTTCTCGTCCCCCCAAGAAGTCCTTCTCGCCCCCCTAAGCCATTTTTTCTATTTCGAGCAATCGAGTTGAAATTTTACACAGACGTAGATCAAGTCAAGAGAACAAAAAAAGTTAAATGCCATTTTGAGATATTTCCAAAAACGCGGCCTCCATCTTGGAAAATGGCGGATTTTTCCCCAGCGACCAGCACCTTCGACCCTAAACAACCGTTGAAACTGGTTCCAGGAGACGTATCGCGCTAACGCCTAACGCAGGGTGGTAGGTAAAGGAGGCTGGAAGACAACGCGAGGGTAAAGTAAGCAGTGGGTGTTTGGTTCGAGTCACGGGAAAGGTTAGATTCTCCATTCGAAATGCATGAAAAATGCTAAATTTTAACGGTTTTTCAAGTTTGAACAGAAAATCCCGTTTTGGCGCGAAACTCAAATAATTTCTTAGGATGGAAGCTAAATCCTTCCCATACACGAAAACGTCGAAGGAAAGCTGAAAGTGGCTTTTAGAGTCAAACTGGGAAGCAAAATTCCCAAGTGTGCAGGATCGTATGCTGTTTTCTCTGCATAAGGTGGACCTTTTTCAAAATTGAACAGGAAATTCAATTTCCGGGCAAAAGTGACAAAACTTGGGATTCGGGTAAATCAGTACCTCTCCTCACAGATTGTAAAATTTGATGAGGTTCGAACCACGCAAAGTGTGAAAAAGTGAATAAAGAAAAAGACAATGTCCTTCTCGTCCCCCTAAGATGTCCTCGCCCCCTAAGCCATTTTTTCGATTTCGAGCAATCGAGTTCATATTTTACACAGACGTAGATCAAGTCAAGAGAACAAAAAAAGTTAAATGCCATTTTGAGATATTTCCAAAAACGCGGCCTCCATCTTGGAAAATGGCGGATTTTGTCCCCAGCGACCAGCACCTTCGCACATGAACACCCTTTCAAACTGGTTCCAGCAGACGCATCGCGCTAACGCCTAACGCAGGGTGGTAGGTGAAGACAACGTGCCGGTAAATTAAGCAGTGGGTGGAGTGTTCGAGTCACGGGAAACGTTTGATTCTCCATTTGAAATTCAAGAAAAATGCTAAATTTTAACGGTTTTTCAAGTTTGAACAGAAAATCCCGTTTTGGCACGAAACTCAAATAATTTCTTAGGATGGAAGCTACTTCCTTCCCATACTCGAAAACATGCAGGGCTAGCCTAAATCAAAGTCTAAAGGGTGACTTTTTTATTAAATCCGCGAGCCTGCGTCCTTCTCGCCCCCCAAACCGCCATTTCTGGAAAAGACCGTTAAAGTGTACTTGTGCTTAACCGAGGAAGACAAAACTTGGGATTCTGGTAACTCAGTACCTCTCCTCACAGATTGTAAAATTTGATGAGGTTCGAACCACGCAAAGTGTGAAAAAGTGAACAAAGAAAATGACAATGTCCTTCTCGTCCCCCCAAGAAGTGCTTCTCGCCCCCTAAGCCATTTTTTCGATTTCGAGCAATCGAGTTCATATTTTACACAGACGTAGATCAAGTCAAGAGAACAAAAAAAGTTAAATGCCATTTTGAGATATTTCCAAAAACGCGGCCTCCATCTTGGAAAATGGCGGATTTTGTCCCCAGCGACCAGCACCTTCGCCCCTGAACACCCTTTCAAACTGGTTCCAGCAGACGTATCGCGCTAACGCCTAACGCACGGTGGTAGGTAAAGGAGGCTGAAAGACAACGTGACGGTAAATTAAGCAGTGGGTGTTTGGTTCGAGTCACGGGAAACGTTTGATTCTCCATTGGAAATGCATGAAAAATGCTAAATTTTAACGGTTTTTCAAGTTTGAACAGAAAATCCCGTTTTAACGCGAAACTCAAATAATTTCTTAGAATGGAAGCTACATCCTTCCCATACACGAAAACGTCGAAGGAAAGCTGAAAGTGACTTTTAGAGTCAAACTGGGAAGCAAAATTCCCAAGTGTGCAGGATCGTATGCTGTTTTCTCTGCATAACGTGGACCTTTTTCAAAATTGAACAGGAAATTCAATTTCCAGGCAAAAGTGACAAAACTCGGGATTCGGGTAACTCAGTACCTCTCCTCACAGATTGTAAAATTTGATGAGGTTCGAACCAGGCAAAGTGTGAACAAGTGAATAAAGAAAAAGACAATGTCCTTCTCGTCCCCCCAAGAAGTCCTTCTCGCCCCCTAAGCCATTTTTTCGATTTCGAGCAATCGAGTTGAAATTTTACACAGACGTAGATCAAGTCAAGGGAACAAAAAAAGTTAAATGCCATTTTGAGATATTTCCAAAAACGCGGCCTCCATCTTGGAAAATGGCGGATTTTGTCCCCAGCGACCAGCACCTTCGCCCCTAAACAACCGTTGAAACTGGTTCCAGCAGACGTATCGCGCTAACGCCTAACGCAGGGTGGTAGGTAAAGGAGGCTGGAAGACAACGCGAGGGTAAAGTAAGCAGTGGGTGTTTGGTTCCAGTCACGGGAAAGGTTAGATTCTCCATTGGAAATGCATGAAAAATGCTAAATTTTAACGGTTTTTCAAGTTTGAACAGAAAATCCCGTTTTGGCGCGAAACTCAAATAATTTCTTAGGATGGAAGCTAAATCCTTCCCATACACGAAAACGTCGAAGGAAAGCTGAAAGTGGCTTTTAGAGTCAAACTGGGAAGCAAAATTCCCAAGTGTGCAGGATCGTATGCTGTTTTCTCTGCATAACGTGGACCTTTTTCAAAATTGAACAGGAAATTCAATTTCCGGGCAAAAGTGACAAAACTTAGGATTCGGGTAATTCGGTACCTCTCCTCACAGATTGTAAAATTTGATGAGGTTCGAACCACGCAAAGTGTGAAAAAGTGAATAAAGAAAAAGACAATGTCCTTCTCGTCCCCCCAAGAAGTCCTCGCCCCCCTAAGCAATTTTTTCGATTTCGAGCAATCGAGTTCATATTTTACACAGACGTAGATCAAGTCAAGAGAACAAAAAAAGTTAAATGCCATTTTGAGATATTTCCAAAAACGCGGCCTCCATCTTGGAAAATGGCGGATTTTGTCCCCAGCGACCAGCACCTTCGCACCTGAACACCCTTTCAAACTGGTTCCAGCAGACGCATCGCGCTAACGCCTAACGCAGGGTGGTAGGTGAAGACAACGTGAAGGTTAGGTTAGGTTAGGTTAGGTTAGGTTAGGTTAGGTTAGGTTAGGTTAGGTTAGGTTAGGTTAGGTTAGGTTAGGTTAGGTTAGGTTAGGTTAGGTTAGGTTAGGTTAGGTTAGGTTAGGTTAGGTTAGGTTAGGTTAGGTTAGGTTAGGTTAGGTTAGGTTAGGTTAGGTTAGGTTAGGTTAGGTTAGGTTAGGTTAGGTTAGGTTAGGTTCTCTCGTGGTAACCAAAATCCAACCTCCGGATGTAGCACATATTCGTGGAACTATTTGTGGAACCAGTTGAGAAAGACATTTTTAGAGTGGAATAAAGAAAGTGTTTCTCAATATTTGTTTTAAATTAAATGTTCATATATTATTTCAAATAACATGCAACAGAGTGAAAGTACATATTTCTTTATTAACAATAAGTGAATTATTTAAACTGCACTCCACAATACACAAAATAGAAAACACTTTTCTTTACATTAAATTTGGGAGATACACATTCAAGTTCGTAAAACTTCTGAATATTTGTTTTAAATTAAATGTTCATTTATTATTTCAAATTACATGCAACAGAGTGAAAGTACATTTTTTATTATCAATGAGTGATTTATTTAAACTAACTGCACTCCACAATACACAAAATAGAAAACACTGTTCTTTACATTAAATTTGCAAGATACACATTCAAGTTCGTAAAGTTTCTTCAGTATGCGATTCGTTCGTTTTCAATGTCCAAGAGAAAAAACAATACAAAGTTTCAGCCTCATTAACGTATACTGAAGATTGAAAAATTATTATAATTATCTGATTTTAAAAATACCAACAGCAAATATTTCAGTCAAAATGCATAAGGCCTACAGCCACCAACGAGCTTTCAAAAAGTTTTATATCAAAGTTTTTTATCTTTTCTTGTTCCCCGAAGCACGTAACCATCTTCCAATCTCACGATACTCGGCGAGACAGCGTTCTGCCTCGTCTGATGAAATGGCCTTCCTCCGAAGCTCAAGAAATTTAACAAAACGAGAAATGGAACCTAGATAAGATAGACACGTCCCAGGTCTTCTATCCCGTATTTGATCTCGAAAGAAGAGACCGACTTTGGCAATTGCCGGTTCCTTGGCGATTTCGTCGTGACTTTCCAGACCGGCGGTGTCGATGACCGACTTCGCCTGTGACATGTGCTGTGCTGCAATCCGAGAATCTGTGCTCCCATCCGTCGATCTCAACCACTCCCGGAATTCGGCAAACGAGTCCATTTCGGGGTTGGGGCGACATGCTTGTTCTTTCTCGTAGTTGTGGTTGGCAACCTGCTCCAAGCAGTTCGACGACTCGGCCGTGAACTTTCCGAAAGGCATCGCGTTCTTCTTGTAACCGTGAACAAACTTGCAGTGCTTATCCAACCTTTTCACCTTCGAGGGACAACCAGGAAGAGGACAGTCCTTGCGACGCCCTGCCCTGATACATTCCCTCAATCCTCCCGGCGTGTAGCGATAGCCCGCAGATCTCTCGTGGCTCCAGGAATGCTTCCTGCGGAGATGTCTCGGGACGTTGACTAAACTGGCTTCACATTCGGGACAGACCTTTTTCATCCTCTTCCGCTCGCTGCCGGTAACCTGAAAAGATAAGAAGTTCCAAGTAATTATAATCAAGCTTTCCGATCGCACAATTTTAAAGATGAATCGGAAAAAAATGTTTAGAACATGCATCATATTGCTATCCTGGCAATGCAGTGGACGTGGGTTCGAATCCCGGCCAACATGACACCGTCGTGATTACCTCAACTGCATAAAATGGACTCTGAGTTTACGTGGAATAGAACACCATTCAAAGAAGTAAGCAACAATGGGAGCAAGTACCTGGTGCAAAACAATCATGCCCAAATGCACGTTATAATGTGTACTAAATACGTAAGAATGATGTTTTGAATACGTGATAAATGAAATATAAGTAAGCAAGCATACAAACAAATGTAACAAAAAGTTACTATATCAAGATAAATTATTACAATTATAATATAGATTGATTAGAAAGAAAACTTCACACTTGAATACACGCACAGAGAATGAAAGTAAAAAATTACCATGGCCTTTTCCTTGATCCTTCTGTACGCTCGCAAGAGCCCCATCGTAAAGGCGACATCCTTTGGAACTAGCGAGTTTGACTCCGTTTCCTGCAACTCTGGGAGAGTGGTTAGAGTTTGAACGCTTTCGGTCTCCCCCGGCTTCAGGCCTTCCAACTCGATGCGGCCAACTTCCTCTGCCTGGTGAGGCAGGACTCGCAAGAATCCACCTTCTCCCTCAAATTTGTCGATGGGTGCAACAGCATCGCTGCTCACCGAGGTGCATTGGTCTTTAGGTTCCTCCATGAAGCTCAAAGAACTGTGCGGAAAGTAGCACAAACCCCAAATGCAACAGAGAGAAGATGACACGCTTCCTTTTATAAGCGAAGTTAAGGGATGCCAAAAGTCAAACAGGGAGTCGCAAAGATCAGGGTGTACTCTGGAGACCGTGACTTGTGCTACATAGCAACGCGAACAGCTTTAGGTGATTGCATCATACTTGAACGATCGATCTAGCCTTATTTCAAATTATACTATAGATGAGAGATAATTATACATTTGTTCAAACATATTTCAAATTACACTGCGCCACAACCCAAACTGAAACATACA
Organism: Lepisma saccharinum; assembly: GCF_977018435.1. NCBI lineage: Eukaryota > Metazoa > Arthropoda > Insecta > Zygentoma > Lepismatidae > Lepisma > Lepisma saccharinum. Next base: position 132,125 of record NW_028143259.1, on the reverse strand, counting down.
CGTGTCAATTTCACAAAGGCTGAATGTCCTCATTTCTTATTGCATCCGAGTGTGGTGCTCTGGTTGGTTTCCTCAGCATGTTTTGAAGGGTTACCGATGTTAAAGCACTCTGGTAGGGACGCGTGTAAAACTTGTAAGTGTTCTCAGCCGTGGTGAGCGAATGGCTCATCAAACCTGCCAGATCGCTCCTTTCGTTCGGCGCTTGGGAGTGTACAAGAGAAACAGCCGTCTTTCTCATAACCCTGGAGGTAATCTTGGTGTTGCACCCAGCCTGGGCCCATATACTCTGTATGCAGTGTGAAAATTGGGAAACCGACATCCTCTTCCCTCCGTCGGTAACGAAGACAAAGTCGTTATCGGGGAAACAGCCGGGTCTAATGTTTTCAACGTAGGTCTTCAAATGGCCGTACACTTTTTGGGTGACGCAAATGTTAGCTGGTCCACAGTGTGCCGCCGTCTTGTGATCATGAACTCTAATGACGTGCACATCACGTTTCCCTTCCTCCACCTGTACCTGCAAGCAGGAAGTCTCCTGTAATTCCTTCAGTGTCATGTTTACTATTGCTGACGGCCTTTGCGCGGTGGAGAGTAGAATCTGCAACAACAAGTAGTTGCGGACAGTGGTGCGATCAGCTCTTGATGGCGTGAAGCTTTCGTCCGAAGTTACCTTCCGCAGAATCTCCTCGAAGCGCCGGGATACCGGCCCATTTTCAAACTTTGACACATTTTCGGGGGTTACGGCATTTTTCTGTTCTATTTCCATTACCTCGGATCGCCTCTTCTTCTCCAGAACTCGGAACGACTTTTCCCACTACTGGTAGTGAACCAGACAGCATCCAGCTTGCTCGGAAGAAACCAATTTCCGCTGCAGCGCAAATTTCACAAGGTTCGACAGAGAACCGAGGTAGGAGAGGCAAGTTCCCGGTCTTCGGTCGGCCAGGCTGTCTTCGAAAAAAGCTCTAGTCTTGGAGATCCCTCGAGCCGAAGCTAACTCGTTCAGATGTTCCAAGCAAGCAAAGTCAATCGCCGACTTTGCCTGAAATGCATGTTGATCCACTATCCGACGTTCCCTTACGAGCCCGCCATCCAGCGTCCCAAGCCACGACCGAAAATCTGCATACAATCGTTCCGATATCACAGATCTTGCATCCACTACATCCTCTTCATATTCTCCACCAGCACCATCTTCATCCTCAGGGCACGAGCTTGCGTCGACTCTCCTTCTCCGCTCCTCTGCAAGCAGACCTCTGTAGTCCTTGGAACTCCTGTCGTATCCGTGAACCACCGCCGCATGCTGGTCCAACCTCCTCACCTTAGCAGGGCAGACGGAAATCGGGCAAACTTTCAAACGTCTCTTTTGAATGCATTTCCTCAAAGAGCTTGGCAAGTAACGGAATGCAGAAGACTTCTCGCGGCTCCATCCGTGTTTGTTTCGGAGATGCCTCGGGACGTCCATCATGGAAATTCCGCATGCCGGGCACACCTTCCTGTTGCGTGCACGCTTGCTTTCCTGGAGACAAAAGAAAGCAAAATTTTACTTTACATCTTAATTACCATTTTCATTCACAATGAAACATAAAGAGCACATACAGGTAAGAGGATTACAAGTGTACCCAGATAAAGCTGTCAATCAGAAAACCCCAGGTGGCCGGCCACCTCAGGTAGCCGGCAACCAACCAACCGTGAAACGTAAAGAGCACATACAGGTAAGAGGATTACAAGTGTACCCAGATAAAGCTGTCAATCATATCACCCCAGGTGTTGCGGAATGACGAAAGGCAGATGCGAAAGTGCTTTAAAACAATGCAGAAAGTTGATGTTTTGAATGAGAACAAATATCCGGATAAAATGCTGTAAACGTGTCTAAACCAATGTGAATCGCGCTAACCCCTAACGCAGGGTGGTTGGTGAAGATAACGTGACGGTAAAGTAAGCCGTGGGTGGAGTGTTCGAGTCACGGGAAAAGTTTGATTCTCCATTTGAAATTCATGAAAAATGCTAAATCTTAACGGTTTTTCAATTTTCAACCGAAAATCCCGTTTTGGCGGGAAACTCAAAATATCTGGTGGGAGGGAAGCTGCATCATTCCCACACACGAAAACATGCAGGGCTAGCCTAAAGCAAAGTCGAAAGGGTGACTTTCCTAATTAAATCCGCGAGCCTGCGTCCTTCTCGGCCCCCTAACCCGCCATTTCGGGAAAATGCCGTTAAAGTGTACTTGTGGCTAACCGAGGAAGACAAAACTCGGGATTCTGGTAATTCGGTACCTCTCCTTTCAGATTGTAAAATTTGATAAGGTTCGAACCACGCAAAGTGTGAAAAATTGAAGAAAGGAAAAGACATTGTCCTTCTCGGCCCCCAAGAAGCGCTTCTCGGCCCCCCTAAGCCATTTTTTCGATTTCGAGCAAGCGAGTTCAAATTTCACACGTTGGTAGATCAAGTCAAGAGAACAAAAAAACTTAAATGCCATTTTGAGATATTTCCAAAAACGCGGCCTCCATCTTGGATAATGGCGGATTTTGTCACCAGCTACATGCACCTTCGGCCCTGAACAACCGTTGAAACTGGCTCCAGGCGGTGAATCGCGCTAACCCCTAACGCAGGGAGGTAGGGGAAGATAACGTGACGGTAAAGTAAGCCGTGGGTGGAGTGTTCGAGTCACGGGAAAAGTTTGATTCTCCATTTGAAATTCATGAAAAATGCTAAATCTTAACGGTTTTTCAAGTTTGAACGGAAAATCCCGTTTTGGCGCAAAACTCAAATAATTTCTTAGGATGGAAGCTACATCCTTCCCATACACGAAAACGTCGAAGGAAAGCTGAAAGTTACTTTTAGAGTCAAACTGGGAAGCAAAATTCCCAAGTGTGCAGGACCGTATTATTTTTTCTCGGCATAACGTGGACCTTTTTCAAAATTGAACAGGAAATTCAATTTCCGGGCAAAAGTGACAAAACTTGGGATTCGGGTAAATCAGTACCTCTCCTCACAGATTGTAAAATTTGATAAGGTTCGAACCACGCAAAGTATGAAAAATTGAAGAAAGGAAAAGACAATGTCCTTCTCGGCCCCCAAGAAGCGCTTCTCGGCCCCCTAAGCCATTTTTTCGATTTCGAGCTAGCGAGTTCAAATTTCACACGGAGGTAGATCAAGTCAAGGGAACAAAAAAACGTAAATGCCATTTTGAGATATTTCCAAAAACGCGGCCTCCATCTTGGAGGATTTTGTCCCCAGCGACATGCACATCCGTCCCTGAACACCCTTTCAAACTTGTTCCAGCAGACGTATCGCGCTAACGCCTAACGCAGGGTGGTTGGTGAAGATAACGTGATGGTAAATTAAGCAGTGGGTGGAGTGTTCGAGTCACGGGAAAAGTTTGATTCTCCATTTGAAATTCATGAAAAATGCTAAATCTTAACGGTTTTTCAATTTTCAACCGAAAATCCCGTTTTGGCGCGAAACTCAAATAATTTCTTAGGATGGAAGCTACATCCTTACCATACACGAAAACATGCAGGGCTAGCCTAAATCAAAGTCGAAAGGGTGACTTTTCTAATTAAATCCGCGAGCCTGCGTCCTTCTCGGCCCCCTAACCCGCCATTTCGGGAAATGCCGTTAAAGTGTACTTGTGGCTAACCGAGGAAGACAAAACTTGGGATTCTGGTAATTCGGTACCTCTCCTTTCAGATTGTAAAATTTGATAAGGTTCGAACCACGCAAAGTATGAAAAATTGAAGAAAGGAAAAGACAATGTCCTTCTCGGCCCCCAAGAAGTGCTTCTCGGCCCCCTAAGCCATTTTTTCGATTTCGAGCTAGCGAGTTCAAATGTCACACGTTGGTAGATCAAGTCAAGGGAACAAAAAAACTTAAATGCCATTTTGAGATATTTCCAAAAACGCGGCCTCCATCTTGGAAAATGGCGGATTTTGTCCCCAGCGACATGCACATCCGTCCCTGAACACCCTTTCAAACTTGTTCCAGCAGACGTATCGCGCTAACGCCTAACGCAGGGTGGTTGGTGAAGATAACGTGATGGTAAATTAAGCAGTGGGTGGAGTGTTCGAGTCACGGGAAAAGTTTGATTCTCCATTTGAAATTCATGAAAAATGCTAAATCTTAACGGTTTTTCAATTTTCAACCGAAAATCCCGTTTTGGCGCGAAACTCAAATAATTTCTTAGGATGGAAGCTACATCCTTACCATACACGAAAACATGCAGGGCTAGCCTAAATCAAAGTCGAAAGGGTGACTTTTCTAATTAAATCCGCGAGCCTGCGTCCTTCTCGGCCCCCTAACCCGCCATTTCGGGAAATGCCGTTAAAGTGTACTTGTGGCTAACCGAGGAAGACAAAACTTGGGATTCTGGTAATTCGGTACCTCTCCTTTCAGATTGTAAAATTTGATAAGGTTCGAACCACGCAAAGTATGAAAAATTGAAGAAAGGAAAAGACAATGTCCTTCTCGGCCCCCAAGAAGTGCTTCTCGGCCCCCTAAGCCATTTTTTCGATTTCGAGCTAGCGAGTTCAAATTTCACACGTTGGTAGATCAAGTCAAGGGAACAAAAAAACTTAAATGCCATTTTGAGATATTTCCAAAAACGCGGCCTCCATCTTGGAAAATGGCGGATTTTGTCCCCAGCGACATGCACATCCGTCCCTGAACACCCTTTCAAACTTGTTCCAGCAGACGTATCGCGCTAACGCCTAACGCAGGGTGGTTGGTGAAGATAACGTGATGGTAAATTAAGCAGTGGGTGGAGTGTTCGAGTCACGGGAAAAGTTTGATTCTCCATTTGAAATTCATGAAAAATGCTAAATCTTAACGGTTTTTCAATTTTCAACCGAAAATCCCGTTTTGGCGCGAAACTCAAATAATTTCTTAGGATGGAAGCTACATCCTTACCATACACGAAAACATGCAGGGCTAGCCTAAATCAAAGTCGAAAGGGTGACTTTTCTAATTAAATCCGCGAGCCTGCGTCCTTCTCGGCCCCCTAACCCGCCATTTCGGGAAATGCCGTTAAAGTGTACTTGTGGCTAACCGAGGAAGACAAAACTTGGGATTCTGGTAATTCGGTACCTCTCCTTTCAGATTGTAAAATTTGATAAGGTTCGAACCACGCAAAGTATGAAAAATTGAAGAAAGGAAAAGACAATGTCCTTCTCGGCCCCCAAGAAGTGCTTCTCGGCCCCCTAAGCCATTTTTTCGATTTCGAGCTAGCAAGTTCAAATTTCACACGTTGGTAGATCAAGTCAAGGGAACAAAAAAACTTAAATGCCATTTTGAGATATTTCCAAAAACGCGGCCTCCATCTTGGAAAATGGCGGATTTTGTCCCCAGCGACATGCACATCCGTCCCTGAACACCCTTTCAAACTTGTTCCAGCAGACGTATCGCGCTAACGCCTAACGCAGGGTGGTTGGTGAAGATAACGTGATGGTAAATTAAGCAGTGGGTGGAGTGTTCGAGTCACGGGAAAAGTTTGATTCTCCATTTGAAATTCATGAAAAATGCTAAATCTTAACGGTTTTTCAATTTTCAACCGAAAATCCCGTTTTGGCGCGAAACTCAAATAATTTCTTAGGATGGAAGCTACATCCTTACCATACACGAAAACATGCAGGGCTAGCCTAAATCAAAGTCGAAAAGGTGACTTTTCTAATTAAATCCGCGAGCCTGCGTCCTTCTCGGCCTCCTAACCCGCCATTTCGGGAAATGCCGTTAAAGTGTACTTGTGGCTAACCGAGGAAGACAAAACTTGGGATTCTGGTAATTCGGTACCTCTCCTTTCAGATTGTAAAATTTGATAAGGTTCGAACCACGCAAAGTATGAAAAATTGAAGAAAGGAAAAGACAATGTCCTTCTCGGCCCCCAAGAAGTGCTTCTCGGCCCCCTAAGCCATTTTTTCGATTTCGAGCTAGCGAGTTCAAATTTCACACGTTGGTAGATCAAGTCAAGGGAACAAAAAAAACTTAAATGCCATTTTGAGATATTTCCAAAAACGCGGCCTCCATCTTGGAAAATGGCGGATTTTGTCCCCAGCGACATGCACATCCGTCCCTGAACACCCTTTCAAACTTGTTCCAGCAGACGTATCGCGCTAACGCCTAACGCAGGGTGGTTGGTGAAGATAACGTGATGGTAAATTAAGCAGTGGGTGGAGTGTTCGAGTCACGGGAAAAGTTTGATTCTCCATTTGAAATTCATGAAAAATGCTAAATCTTAACGGTTTTTCAATTTTCAACCGAAAATCCCGTTTTGGCGCGAAACTCAAATAATTTCTTAGGATGGAAGCTACATCCTTACCATACACGAAAACATGCAGGGCTAGCCTAAATCAAAGTCGAAAGGGTGACTTTTCTAATTAAATCCGCGAGCCTGCGTCCTTCTCGGCCCCCTAACCCGCCATTTCGGGAAATGCCGTTAAAGTGTACTTGTGGCTAACCGAGGAAGACAAAACTTGGGATTCTGGTAATTCGGTACCTCTCCTTTCAGATTGTAAAATTTGATAAGGTTCGAACCACGCAAAGTATGAAAAATTGAAGAAAGGAAAAGACAATGTCCTTCTCGGCCCCCAAGAAGTGCTTCTCGGCCCCCTAAGCCATTTTTTCGATTTCGAGCTAGCGAGTTCAAATTTCACACGTTGGTAGATCAAGTCAAGGGAACAAAAAAACTTAAATGCCATTTTGAGATATTTCCAAAAACGCGGCCTCCATCTTGGAAAATGGCGGATTTTGTCCCCAGCGACATGCACATCCGTCCCTGAACACCCTTTCAAACTTGTTCCAGCAGACGTATCGCGCTAACGCCTAACGCAGGGTGGTTGGTGAAGATAACGTGATGGTAAATTAAGCAATGGGTGGAGTGTTCGAGTCACGGGAAAAGTTTGATTCTCCATTTGAAATTCATGAAAAATGCTAAATCTTAACGGTTTTTCAATTTTCAACCGAAAATCCCGTTTTGGCGCGAAACTCAAATAATTTCTTAGGATGGAAGCTACATCCTTACCATACACGAAAACATGCAGGGCTAGCCTAAATCAAAGTCGAAAGGGTGACTTTTCTAATTAAATCCGCGAGCCTGCGTCCTTCTCGGCCCCCTAACCCGCCATTTCGGGAAATGCCGTTAAAGTGTACTTGTGGCTAACCGAGGAAGACAAAACTTGGGATTCTGGTAATTCGGTACCTCTCCTTTCAGATTGTAAAATTTGATAAGGTTCGAACCACGCAAAGTATGAAAAATTGAAGAAAGGAAAAGACAATGTCCTTCTCGGCCCCCAAGAAGTGCTTCTCGGCCCCCTAAGCCATTTTTTCGATTTCGAGCTAGCAAGTTCAAATTTCACACGTTGGTAGATCAAGTCAAGGGAACAAAAAAACTTAAATGCCATTTTGAGATATTTCCAAAAACGCGGCCTCCATCTTGGAAAATGACGGATTTTGTCCCCAGCGACATGCACATCCGTCCCTGAACACCCTTTCAAACTTGTTCCAGCAGACGTATCGCGCTAACGCCTAACGCAGGGTGGTTGGTGAAGATAACGTGATGGTAAATTAAGCAGTGGGTGGAGTGTTCGAGTCACGGGAAAAGTTTGATTCTCCATTTGAAATTCATGAAAAATGCTAAATCTTAACGGTTTTTCAATTTTCAACCGAAAATCCCGTTTTGGCGCGAAACTCAAATAATTTCTTAGGATGGAAGCTACATCCTTACCATACACGAAAACATGCAGGGCTAGCCTAAATCAAAGTCGAAAGGGTGACTTTTCTAATTAAATCCGCGAGCCTGCGTCCTTCTCGGCCCCCTAACCCGCCATTTCGGGAAATGCCGTTAAAGTGTACTTGTGGCTAACCGAGGAAGACAAAACTTGGGATTCTGGTAATTCGGTACCTCTCCTTTCAGATTGTAAAATTTGATAAGGTTCGAACCACGCAAAGTATGAAAAATTGAAGAAAGGAAAAGACAATGTCCTTCTCGGCCCTCAAGAAGTGCTTCTCGGCCCCCTAAGCCATTTTTTCGATTTCGAGCTAGCAAGTTCAAATTTCACACGTTGGTAGATCAAGTCAAGGGAACAAAAAAACTTAAATGCCATTTTGAGATATTTCCAAAAACGCGGCCTCCATCTTGGAAAATGACGGATTTTGTCCCCAGCGACATGCACATCCGTCCCTGAACACCCTTTCAAACTTGTTCCAGCAGACGTATCGCGCTAACGCCTAACGCAGGGTGGTTGGTGAAGATAACGTGATGGTAAATTAAGCAGTGGGTGGAGTGTTCGAGTCACGGGAAAAGTTTGATTCTCCATTTGAAATTCATGAAAAATGCTAAATCTTAACGGTTTTTCAATTTTCAACCGAAAATCCCGTTTTGGCGCGAAACTCAAATAATTTCTTAGGATGGAAGCTACATCCTTACCATACACGAAAACATGCAGGGCTAGCCTAAATCAAAGTCGAAAGGGTGACTTTTCTAATTAAATCCGCGAGCCTGCGTCCTTCTCGGCCCCCTAACCCGCCATTTCGGGAAATGCCGTTAAAGTGTACTTGTGGCTAACCGAGGAAGACAAAACTTGGGATTCTGGTAATTCGGTACCTCTCCTTTCAGATTGTAAAATTTGATAAGGTTCGAACCACGCAAAGTATGAAAAATTGAAGAAAGGAAAAGACAATGTCCTTCTCGGCCCCCAAGAAGTGCTTCTCGGCCCCCTAAGCCATTTTTTCGATTTCGAGCTAGCGAGTTCAAATTTCACACGTTGGTAGATCAAGTCAAGGGAACAAAAAAACTTAAATGCCATTTTGAGATATTTCCAAAAACGCGGCCTCCATCTTGGAAAATGGCGGATTTTGTCCCCAGCGACATGCACATCCGTCCCTGAACACCCTTTCAAACTTGTTCCAGCAGACGTATCGCGCTAACGCCTAACGCAGGGTGGTTGGTGAAGATAACGTGATGGTAAATTAAGCAGTGGGTGGAGTGTTCGAGTCACGGGAAAAGTTTGATTCTCCATTTGAAATTCATGAAAAATGCTAAATCTTAACGGTTTTTCAATTTTCAACCGAAAATCCCGTTTTGGCGCGAAACTCAAATAATTTCTTAGGATGGAAGCTACATCCTTACCATACACGAAAACATGCAGGGCTAGCCTAAATCAAAGTCGAAAGGGTGACTTTTCTAATTAAATCCGCGAGCCTGCGTCCTTCTCGGCCCCCTAACCCGCCATTTCGGGAAATGCCGTTAAAGTGTACTTGTGGCTAACCGAGGAAGACAAAACTTGGGATTCTGGTAATTCGGTACCTCTCCTTTCAGATTGTAAAATTTGATAAGGTTCGAACCACGCAAAGTATGAAAAATTGAAGAAAGGAAAAGACAATGTCCTTCTCGGCCCCCAAGAAGTGCTTCTCGGCCCCCTAAGCCATTTTTTCGATTTCGAGCTAGCGAGTTCAAATTTCACACGTTGGTAGATCAAGTCAAGGGAACAAAAAAACTTAAATGCCATTTTGAGATATTTCCAAAAACGCGGCCTCCATCTTGGAAAATGGCGGATTTTGTCCCCAGCGACATGCACATCCGTCCCTGAACACCCTTTCAAACTTGTTCCAGCAGACGTATCGCGCTAACGCCTAACGCAGGGTGGTTGGTGAAGATAACGTGATGGTAAATTAAGCAGTGGGTGGAGTGTTCGAGTCACGGGAAAAGTTTGATTCTCCATTTGAAATTCATGAAAAATGCTAAATCTTAACGGTTTTTCAATTTTCAACCGAAAATCCCGTTTTGGCGCGAAACTCAAATAATTTCTTAGGGTGGAAGCTTCATCCTTACCATACACGAAAACATGCAGGGCTAGCCTAAATCAAAGTCGAAAGGGTGACTTTTCTAATTAAATCCGCGAGCCTGCGTCCTTCTCGGCCCCCTAACCCGCCATTTCGGGAAATGCCGTTAAAGTGTACTTGTGGCTAACCGAGGAAGACAAAACTTGGGATTCTGGTAATTCGGTACCTCTCCTTTCAGATTGTAAAATTTGATAAGGTTCGAACCACGCAAAGTATGAAAAATTGAAGAAAGGAAAAGACAATGTCCTTCTCGGCCCCCAAGAAGTGCTTCTCGGCCCCCTAAGCCATTTTTTCGATTTCGAGCTAGCGAGTTCAAATGTCACACGTTGGTAGATCAAGTCAAGGGAACAAAAAAACTTAAATGCCATTTTGAGATATTTCCAAAAACGCGGCCTCCATCTTGGAAAATGGCGGATTTTGTCCCCAGCGACATGCACATCCGTCCCTGAACACCCTTTCAAACTTGTTCCAGCAGACGTATCGCGCTAACGCCTAACGCAGGGTGGTTGGTGAAGATAACGTGATGGTAAATTAAGCAGTGGGTGGAGTGTTCGAGTCACGGGAAAAGTTTGATTCTCCATTTGAAATTCATGAAAAATGCTAAATCTTAACGGTTTTTCAATTTTCAACCGAAAATCCCGTTTTGGCGCGAAACTCAAATAATTTCTTAGGATGGAAGCTACATCCTTACCATACACGAAAACATGCAGGGCTAGCCTAAATCAAAGTCGAAAGGGTGACTTTTCTAATTAAATCCGCGAGCCTGCGTCCTTCTCGGCCCCCTAACCCGCCATTTCGGGAAATGCCGTTAAAGTGTACTTGTGGCTAACCGAGGAAGACAAAACTTGGGATTCTGGTAATTCGGTACCTCTCCTTTCAGATTGTAAAATTTGATAAGGTTCGAACCACGCAAAGTATGAAAAATTGAAGAAAGGAAAAGACAATGTCCTTCTCGGCCCCCAAGAAGTGCTTCTCGGCCCCCTAAGCCATTTTTTCGATTTCGAGCTAGCGAGTTCAAATTTCACACGTTGGTAGATCAAGTCAAGGGAACAAAAAAACTTAAATGCCATTTTGAGATATTTCCAAAAACGCGGCCTCCATCTTGGAAAATGGCGGATTTTGTCCCCAGCGACATGCACATCCGTCCCTGAACACCCTTTCAAACTTGTTCCAGCAGACGTATCGCGCTAACGCCTAACGCAGGGTGGTTGGTGAAGATAACGTGATGGTAAATTAAGCAGTGGGTGGAGTGTTCGAGTCACGGGAAAAGTTTGATTCTCCATTTGAAATTCATGAAAAATGCTAAATCTTAACGGTTTTTCAATTTTCAACCGAAAATCCCGTTTTGGCGCGAAACTCAAATAATTTCTTAGGATGGAAGCTACATCCTTACCATACACGAAAACATGCAGGGCTAGCCTAAATCAAAGTCGAAAGGGTGACTTTTCTAATTAAATCCGCGAGCCTGCGTCCTTCTCGGCCCCCTAACCCGCCATTTCGGGAAATGCCGTTAAAGTGTACTTGTGGCTAACCGAGGAAGACAAAACTTGGGATTCTGGTAATTCGGTACCTCTCCTTTCAGATTGTAAAATTTGATAAGGTTCGAACCACGCAAAGTATGAAAAATTGAAGAAAGGAAAAGACAATGTCCTTCTCGGCCCCCAAGAAGTGCTTCTCGGCCCCCTAAGCCATTTTTTCGATTTCGAGCTAGCGAGTTCAAATTTCACACGTTGGTAGATCAAGTCAAGGGAACAAAAAAACTTAAATGCCATTTTGAGATATTTCCAAAAACGCGGCCTCCATCTTGGAAAATGGCGGATTTTGTCCCCAGCGACATGCACATCCGTCCCTGAACACCCTTTCAAACTTGTTCCAGCAGACGTATCGCGCTAACGCCTAACGCAGGGTGGTTGGTGAAGATAACGTGATGGTAAATTAAGCAGTGGGTGGAGTGTTCGAGTCACGGGAAAAGTTTGATTCTCCATTTGAAATTCATGAAAAATGCTAAATCTTAACGGTTTTTCAATTTTCAACCGAAAATCCCGTTTTGGCGCGAAACTCAAATAATTTCTTAGGATGGAAGCTACATCCTTACCATACACGAAAACATGCAGGGCTAGCCTAAATCAAAGTCGAAAGGGTGACTTTTCTAATTAAATCCGCGAGCCTGCGTCCTTCTCGGCCCCCTAACCCGCCATTTCGGGAAATGCCGTTAAAGTGTACTTGTGGCTAACCGAGGAAGACAAAACTTGGGATTCTGGTAATTCGGTACCTCTCCTTTCAGATTGTAAAATTTGATAAGGTTCGAACCACGCAAAGTATGAAAAATTGAAGAAAGGAAAAGACAATGTCCTTCTCGGCCCCCAAGAAGTGCTTCTCGGCCCCCTAAGCCATTTTTTCGATTTCGAGCTAGCGAGTTCAAATTTCACACGTTGGTAGATCAAGTCAAGGGAACAAAAAAACTTAAATGCCATTTTGAGATATTTCCAAAAACGCGGCCTCCATCTTGGAAAATGGCGGATTTTGTCCCCAGCGACATGCACATCCGTCCCTGAACACCCTTTCAAACTTGTTCCAGCAGACGTATCGCGCTAACGCCTAACGCAGGGTGGTTGGTGAAGATAACGTGATGGTAAATTAAGCAGTGGGTGGAGTGTTCGAGTCACGGGAAAAGTTTGATTCTCCATTTGAAATTCATGAAAAATGCTAAATCTTAACGGTTTTTCAATTTTCAACCGAAAATCCCGTTTTGGCGCGAAACTCAAATAATTTCTTAGGGTGGAAGCTTCATCCTTACCATACACGAAAACATGCAGGGCTAGCCTAAATCAAAGTCGAAAGGGTGACTTTTCTAATTAAATCCGCGAGCCTGCGTCCTTCTCGGCCCCCTAACCCGCCATTTCGGGAAATGCCGTTAAAGTGTACTTGTGGCTAACCGAGGAAGACAAAACTTGGGATTCTGGTAATTCGGTACCTCTCCTTTCAGATTGTAAAATTTGATAAGGTTCGAACCACGCAAAGTATGAAAAATTGAAGAAAGGAAAAGACAATGTCCTTCTCGGCCCCCAAGAAGTGCTTCTCGGCCCCCTAAGCCATTTTTTCGATTTCGAGCTAGCGAGTTCAAATTTCACACGTTGGTAGATCAAGTCAAGGGAACAAAAAAACTTAAATGCCATTTTGAGATATTTCCAAAAACGCGGCCTCCATCTTGGAAAATGGCGGATTTTGTCCCCAGCGACATGCACATCCGTCCCTGAACACCCTTTCAAACTTGTTCCAGCAGACGTATCGCGCTAACGCCTAACGCAGGGTGGTTGGTGAAGATAACGTGATGGTAAATTAAGCAGTGGGTGGAGTGTTCGAGTCACGGGAAAAGTTTGATTCTCCATTTGAAATTCATGAAAAATGCTAAATCTTAACGGTTTTTCAATTTTCAACCGAAAATCCCGTTTTGGCGCGAAACTCAAATAATTTCTTAGGGTGGAAGCTTCATCCTTACCATACACGAAAACATGCAGGGCTAGCCTAAATCAAAGTCGAAAGGGTGACTTTTCTAATTAAATCCGCGAGCCTGCGTCCTTCTCGGCCCCCTAACCCGCCATTTCGGGAAATGCCGTTAAAGTGTACTTGTGGCTAACCGAGGAAGACAAAACTTGGGATTCTGGTAATTCGGTACCTCTCCTTTCAGATTGTAAAATTTGATAAGGTTCGAACCACGCAAAGTATGAAAAATTGAAGAAAGGAAAAGACAATGTCCTTCTCGGCCCCCAAGAAGTGCTTCTCGGCCCCCTAAGCCATTTTTTCGATTTCGAGCTAGCGAGTTCAAATTTCACACGTTGGTAGATCAAGTCAAGGGAACAAAAAAACTTAAATGCCATTTTGAGATATTTCCAAAAACGCGGCCTCCATCTTGGAAAATGGCGGATTTTGTCCCCAGCGACATGCACATCCGTCCCTGAACACCCTTTCAAACTTGTTCCAGCAGACGTATCGCGCTAACGCCTAACGCAGGGTGGTTGGTGAAGATAACGTGATGGTAAATTAAGCAGTGGGTGGAGTGTTCGAGTCACGGGAAAAGTTTGATTCTCCATTTGAAATTCATGAAAAATGCTAAATCTTAACGGTTTTTCAATTTTCAACCGAAAATCCCGTTTTGGCGCGAAACTCAAATAATTTCTTAGGATGGAAGCTACATCCTTACCATACACGAAAACATGCAGGGCTAGCCTAAATCAAAGTCGAAAGGGTGACTTTTCTAATTAAATCCGCGAGCCTGCGTCCTTCTCGGCCCCCTAACCCGCCATTTCGGGAAATGCCGTTAAAGTGTCCTTGTGGCTAACCGAGGAAGACAAAACTTGGGATTCTGGTAATTCGGTACCTCTCCTTTCAGATTGTAAAATTTGATAAGGTTCGAACCACGCAAAGTATGAAAAATTGAAGAAAGGAAAAGACAATGTCCTTCTCGGCCCCCAAGAAGTGCTTCTCGGCCCCCTAAGCCATTTTTTCGATTTCGAGCTAGCGAGTTCAAATTTCACACGTTGGTAGATCAAGTCAAGGGAACAAAAAAACTTAAATGCCATTTTGAGATATTTCCAAAAACGCGGCCTCCATCTTGGAAAATGGCGGATTTTGTCCCCAGCGACATGCACATCCGTCCCTGAACACCCTTTCAAACTTGTTCCAGCAGACGTATCGCGCTAACGCCTAACGCAGGGTGGTTGGTGAAGATAACGTGATGGTAAATTAAGCAGTGGGTGGAGTGTTCGAGTCACGGGAAAAGTTTGATTCTCCATTTGAAATTCATGAAAAATGCTAAATCTTAACGGTTTTTCAATTTTCAACCGAAAATCCCGTTTTGGCGCGAAACTCAAATAATTTCTTAGGATGGAAGCTACATCCTTACCATACACGAAAACATGCAGGGCTAGCCTAAATCAAAGTCGAAAGGGTGACTTTTCTAATTAAATCCGCGAGCCTGCGTCCTTCTCGGCCCCCTAACCCGCCATTTCGGGAAATGCCGTTAAAGTGTACTTGTGGCTAACCGAGGAAGACAAAACTTGGGATTCTGGTAATTCGGTACCTCTCCTTTCAGATTGTAAAATTTGATAAGGTTCGAACCACGCAAAGTATGAAAAATTGAAGAAAGGAAAAGACAATGTCCTTCTCGGCCCCCAAGAAGTGCTTCTCGGCCCCCTAAGCCATTTTTTCGATTTCGAGCTAGCGAGTTCAAATTTCACACGTTGGTAGATCAAGTCAAGGGAACAAAAAAACTTAAATGCCATTTTGAGATATTTCCAAAAACGCGGCCTCCATCTTGGAAAATGGCGGATTTTGTCCCCAGCGACATGCACATCCGTCCCTGAACACCCTTTCAAACTTGTTCCAGCAGACGTATCGCGCTAACGCCTAACGCAGGGTGGTTGGTGAAGATAACGTGATGGTAAATTAAGCAGTGGGTGGAGTGTTCGAGTCACGGGAAAAGTTTGATTCTCCATTTGAAATTCATGAAAAATGCTAAATCTTAACGGTTTTTCAATTTTCAACCGAAAATCCCGTTTTGGCGCGAAACTCAAATAATTTCTTAGGATGGAAGCTACATCCTTACCATACACGAAAACATGCAGGGCTAGCCTAAATCAAAGTCGAAAGGGTGACTTTTCTAATTAAATCCGCGAGCCTGCGTCCTTCTCGGCCCCCTAACCCGCCATTTCGGGAAATGCCGTTAAAGTGTACTTGTGGCTAACCGAGGAAGACAAAACTTGGGATTCTGGTAATTCGGTACCTCTCCTTTCAGATTGTAAAATTTGATAAGGTTCGAACCACGCAAAGTATGAAAAATTGAAGAAAGGAAAAGACAATGTCCTTCTCGGCCCCCAAGAAGTGCTTCTCGGCCCCCTAAGCCATTTTTTCGATTTCGAGCTAGCGAGTTCAAATTTCACACGTTGGTAGATCAAGTCAAGGGAACAAAAAAACTTAAATGCCATTTTGAGATATTTCCAAAAACGCGGCCTCTATCTTGGAAAATGGCGGATTTTGTCCCCAGCGACATGCACATCCGTCCCTGAACACCCTTTCAAACTTGTTCCAGCAGACGTATCGCGCTAACGCCTAACGCAGGGTGGTTGGTGAAGATAACGTGATGGTAAATTAAGCAGTGGGTGGAGTGTTCGAGTCACGGGAAAAGTTTGATTCTCCATTTGAAATTCATGAAAAATGCTAAATCTTAACGGTTTTTCAATTTTCAACCGAAAATCCCGTTTTGGCGCGAAACTCAAATAATTTCTTAGGATGGAAGCTACATCCTTACCATACACGAAAACATGCAGGGCTAGCCTAAATCAAAGTCGAAAGGGTGACTTTTCTAATTAAATCCGCGAGCCTGCGTCCTTCTCGGCCCCCTAACCCGCCATTTCGGGAAATGCCGTTAAAGTGTACTTGTGGCTAACCGAGGAAGACAAAACTTGGGATTCTGGTAATTCGGTACCTCTCCTTTCAGATTGTAAAATTTGATAAGGTTCGAACCACGCAAAGTATGAAAAATTGAAGAAAGGAAAAGACAATGTCCTTCTCGGCCCCCAAGAAGCGCTTCTCCGCTCCCCTAAGCCATTTTTTCGATTTCGAGCAAGCGAGTTCAAATTTCACACGTTGGTAGATCAAGTCAAGGGAACAAAAAAACTTAAATGCCATTTTGAGATATTTCCAAAAACGCGGCCTCCATCTTGGAAAATGGCGGATTTTGTCCCCAGCGACATGCACATCCGTCCCTGAACACCCTTTCAAACTTGTTCCAGCAGACGTATCGCGCTAACGCCTAACGCAGGGTGGTTGGTGAAGATAACGTGATGGTAAATTAAGCAGTGGGTGGAGTGTTCGAGTCACGGGAAAAGTTTGATTCTCCATTTGAAATTCATGAAAAATGCTAAATCTTAACGGTTTTTCAATTTTCAACCGAAAATCCCGTTTTGGCGCGAAACTCAAATAATTTCTTAGGATGGAAGCTACATCCTTACCATACACGAAAACATGCAGGGCTAGCCTAAATCAAAGTCGAAAGGGTGACTTTTCTAATTAAATCCGCGAGCCTGCGTCCTTCTCGGCCCCCTAACCCGCCATTTCGGGAAATGCCGTTAAAGTGTACTTGTGGCTAACCGAGGAAGACAAAACTTGGGATTCTGGTAATTCGGTACCTCTCCTTTCAGATTGTAAAATTTGATAAGGTTCGAACCACGCAAAGTATGAAAAATTGAAGAAAGGAAAAGACAATGTCCTTCTCGGCCCCCAAGAAGTGCTTCTCGGCCCCCTAAGCCATTTTTTCGATTTCGAGCTAGCGAGTTCAAATTTCACACGTTGGTAGATCAAGTCAAGGGAACAAAAAAACTTAAATGCCATTTTGAGATATTTCCAAAAACGCGGCCTCCATCTTGGAAAATGGCGGATTTTGTCCCCAGCGACATGCACATCCGTCCCTGAACACCCTTTCAAACTTGTTCCAGCAGACGTATCGCGCTAACGCCTAACGCAGGGTGGTTGGTGAAGATAACGTGATGGTAAATTAAGCAGTGGGTGGAGTGTTCGAGTCACGGGAAAAGTTTGATTCTCCATTTGAAATTCATGAAAAATGCTAAATCTTAACGGTTTTTCAATTTTCAACCGAAAATCCCGTTTTGGCGCGAAACTCAAATAATTTCTTAGGATGGAAGCTACATCCTTACCATACACGAAAACATGCAGGGCTAGCCTAAATCAAAGTCGAAAGGGTGACTTTTCTAATTAAATCCGCGAGCCTGCGTCCTTCTCGGCCCCCTAACCCGCCATTTCGGGAAATGCCGTTAAAGTGTACTTGTGGCTAACCGAGGAAGACAAAACTTGGGATTCTGGTAATTCGGTACCTCTCCTTTCAGATTGTAAAATTTGATAAGGTTCGAACCACGCAAAGTATGAAAAATTGAAGAAAGGAAAAGACAATGTCCTTCTCGGCCCCCAAGAAGTGCTTCTCGGCCCCCTAAGCCATTTTTTCGATTTCGAGCTAGCGAGTTCAAATTTCACACGTTGGTAGATCAAGTCAAGGGAACAAAAAAACTTAAATGCCATTTTGAGATATTTCCAAAAACGCGGCCTCCATCTTGGAAAATGGCGGATTTTGTCCCCAGCGACATGCACATCCGTCCCTGAACACCCTTTCAAACTTGTTCCAGCAGACGTATCGCGCTAACGCCTAACGCAGGGTGGTTGGTGAAGATAACGTGATGGTAAATTAAGCAGTGGGTGGAGTGTTCGAGTCACGGGAAAAGTTTGATTCTCCATTTGAAATTCATGAAAAATGCTAAATCTTAACGGTTTTTCAATTTTCAACCGAAAATCCCGTTTTGGCGCGAAACTCAAATAATTTCTTAGGATGGAAGCTACATCCTTACCATACACGAAAACATGCAGGGCTAGCCTAAATCAAAGTCGAAAGGGTGACTTTTCTAATTAAATCCGCGAGCCTGCGTCCTTCTCGGCCCCCTAACCCGCCATTTCGGGAAATGCCGTTAAAGTGTACTTGTGGCTAACCGAGGAAGACAAAACTTGGGATTCTGGTAATTCGGTACCTCTCCTTTCAGATTGTAAAATTTGATAAGGTTCGAACCACGCAAAGTATGAAAAATTGAAGAAAGGAAAAGACAATGTCCTTCTCGGCCCCCAAGAAGTGCTTCTCGGCCCCCTAAGCCATTTTTTCGATTTCGAGCTAGCGAGTTCAAATTTCACACGTTGGTAGATCAAGTCAAGGGAACAAAAAAACTTAAATGCCATTTTGAGATATTTCCAAAAACGCGGCCTCCATCTTGGAAAATGGCGGATTTTGTCCCCAGCGACATGCACATCCGTCCCTGAACACCCTTTCAAACTTGTTCCAGCAGACGTATCGCGCTAACGCCTAACGCAGGGTGGTTGGTGAAGATAACGTGATGGTAAATTAAGCAGTGGGTGGAGTGTTCGAGTCACGGGAAAAGTTTGATTCTCCATTTGAAATTCATGAAAAATGCTAAATCTTAACGGTTTTTCAATTTTCAACCGAAAATCCCGTTTTGGCGCGAAACTCAAATAATTTCTTAGGATGGAAGCTACATCCTTACCATACACGAAAACATGCAGGGCTAGCCTAAATCAAAGTCGAAAGGGTGACTTTTCTAATTAAATCCGCGAGCCTGCGTCCTTCTCGGCCCCCTAACCCGCCATTTCGGGAAATGCCGTTAAAGTGTACTTGTGGCTAACCGAGGAAGACAAAACTTGGGATTCTGGTAATTCGGTACCTCTCCTTTCAGATTGTAAAATTTGATAAGGTTCGAACCACGCAAAGTATGAAAAATTGAAGAAAGGAAAAGACAATGTCCTTCTCGGCCCCCAAGAAGTGCTTCTCGGCCCCCTAAGCCATTTTTTCGATTTCGAGCTAGCGAGTTCAAATTTCACACGTTGGTAGATCAAGTCAAGGGAACAAAAAAACTTAAATGCCATTTTGAGATATTTCCAAAAACGCGGCCTCCATCTTGGAAAATGGCGGATTTTGTCCCCAGCGACATGCACATCCGTCCCTGAACACCCTTTCAAACTTGTTCCAGCAGACGTATCGCGCTAACGCCTAACGCAGGGTGGTTGGTGAAGATAACGTGATGGTAAATTAAGCAGTGGGTGGAGTGTTCGAGTCACGGGAAAAGTTTGATTCTCCATTTGAAATTCATGAAAAATGCTAAATCTTAACGGTTTTTCAATTTTCAACCGAAAATCCCGTTTTGGCGCGAAACTCAAATAATTTCTTAGGATGGAAGCTACATCCTTACCATACACGAAAACATGCAGGGCTAGCCTAAATCAAAGTCGAAAGGGTGACTTTTCTAATTAAATCCGCGAGCCTGCGTCCTTCTCGGCCCCCTAACCCGCCATTTCGGGAAATGCCGTTAAAGTGTACTTGTGGCTAACCGAGGAAGACAAAACTTGGGATTCTGGTAATTCGGTACCTCTCCTTTCAGATTGTAAAATTTGATAAGGTTCGAACCACGCAAAGTATGAAAAATTGAAGAAAGGAAAAGACAATGTCCTTCTCGGCCCCCAAGAAGTGCTTCTCGGCCCCCTAAGCCATTTTTTCGATTTCGAGCTAGCGAGTTCAAATTTCACACGTTGGTAGATCAAGTCAAGGGAACAAAAAAACTTAAATGCCATTTTGAGATATTTCCAAAAACGCGGCCTCCATCTTGGAAAATGGCGGATTTTGTCCCCAGCGACATGCACATCCGTCCCTGAACACCCTTTCAAACTTGTTCCAGCAGACGTATCGCGCTAACGCCTAACGCAGGGTGGTTGGTGAAGATAACGTGATGGTAAATTAAGCAGTGGGTGGAGTGTTCGAGTCACGGGAAAAGTTTGATTCTCCATTTGAAATTCATGAAAAATGCTAAATCTTAACGGTTTTTCAATTTTCAACCGAAAATCCCGTTTTGGCGCGAAACTCAAATAATTTCTTAGGATGGAAGCTACATCCTTACCATACACGAAAACATGCAGGGCTAGCCTAAATCAAAGTCGAAAGGGTGACTTTTCTAATTAAATCCGCGAGCCTGCGTCCTTCTCGGCCCCCTAACCCGCCATTTCGGGAAATGCCGTTAAAGTGTACTTGTGGCTAACCGAGGAAGACAAAACTTGGGATTCTGGTAATTCGGTACCTCTCCTTTCAGATTGTAAAATTTGATAAGGTTCGAACCACGCAAAGTATGAAAAATTGAAGAAAGGAAAAGACAATGTCCTTCTCGGCCCCCAAGAAGTGCTTCTCGGCCCCCTAAGCCATTTTTTCGATTTCGAGCTAGCGAGTTCAAATTTCACACGTTGGTAGATCAAGTCAAGGGAACAAAAAACTTAAATGCCATTTTGAGATATTTCCAAAAACGCGGCCTCCATCTTGGAAAATGGCGGATTTTGTCCCCAGCGACATGCACATCCGTCCCTGAACACCCTTTCAAACTTGTTCCAGCAGACGTATCGCGCTAACGCCTAACGCAGGGTGGTTGGTGAAGATAACGTGATGGTAAATTAAGCAGTGGGTGGAGTGTTCGAGTCACGGGAAAAGTTTGATTCTCCATTTGAAATTCATGAAAAATGCTAAATCTTAACGGTTTTTCAATTTTCAACCGAAAATCCCGTTTTGGCGCGAAACTCAAATAATTTCTTAGGATGGAAGCTACATCCTTACCATACACGAAAACATGCAGGGCTAGCCTAAATCAAAGTCGAAAGGGTGACTTTTCTAATTAAATCCGCGAGCCTGCGTCCTTCTCGGCCCCCTAACCCGCCATTTCGGGAAATGCCGTTAAAGTGTACTTGTGGCTAACCGAGGAAGACAAAACTTGGGATTCTGGTAATTCGGTACCTCTCCTTTCAGATTGTAAAATTTGATAAGGTTCGAACCACGCAAAGTATGAAAAATTGAAGAAAGGAAAAGACAATGTCCTTCTCGGCCCCCAAGAAGTGCTTCTCGGTCCCCTAAGCCATTTTTTCGATTTCGAGCTAGCGAGTTCAAATTTCACACGTTGGTAGATCAAGTCAAGGGAACAAAAAAACTTAAATGCCATTTTGAGATATTTCCAAAAACGCGGCCTCCATCTTGGAAAATGGCGGATTTTGTCCCCAGCGACATGCACATCCGTCCCTGAACACTCTTTCAAACTTGTTCCAGCAGACGTATCGCGCTAACGCCTAACGCAGGGTGGTTGGTGAAGATAACGTGATGGTAAATTAAGCAGTGGGTGGAGTGTTCGAGTCACGGGAAAAGTTTGATTCTCCATTTGAAATTCATGAAAAATGCTAAATCTTAACGGTTTTTCAATTTTCAACCGAAAATCCCGTTTTGGCGCGAAACTCAAATAATTTCTTAGGATGGAAGCTACATCCTTACCATACACGAAAACATGCAGGGCTAGCCTAAATCAAAGTCGAAAGGGTGACTTTTCTAATTAAATCCGCGAGCCTGCGTCCTTCTCGGCCCCCTAACCCGCCATTTCGGGAAATGCCGTTAAAGTGTACTTGTGGCTAACCGAGGAAGACAAAACTTGGGATTCTGGTAATTCGGTACCTCTCCTTTCAGATTGTAAAATTTGATAAGGTTCGAACCACGCAAAGTATGAAAAATTGAAGAAAGGAAAAGACAATGTCCTTCTCGGCCCCCAAGAAGCGCTTCTCCGCTCCCCTAAGCCATTTTTTCGATTTCGAGCAAGCGAGTTCAAATTTCACATGTTGGTAGATCAAGTCAAGGGAACAAAAAAACTTAAATGCCATTTTGAGATATTTCCAAAAACGCGGCCTCCATCTTGGAAAATGGCGGATTTTGTCCCCAGCGACATGCACATCCGTCCCTGAACACCCTTTCAAACTTGTTCCAGCAGACGTATCGCGCTAACGCCTAACGCAGGGTGGTTGGTGAAGATAACGTGATGGTAAATTAAGCAGTGGGTGGAGTGTTCGAGTCACGGGAAAAGTTTGATTCTCCATTTGAAATTCATGAAAAATGCTAAATCTTAACGGTTTTTCAATTTTCAACCGAAAATCCCGTTTTGGCGCGAAACTCAAATAATTTCTTAGGATGGAAGCTACATCCTTACCATACACGAAAACATGCAGGGCTAGCCTAAATCAAAGTCGAAAGGGTGACTTTTCTAATTAAATCCGCGAGCCTGCGTCCTTCTCGGCCCCCTAACCCGCCATTTCGGGAAATGCCGTTAAAGTGTACTTGTGGCTAACCGAGGAAGACAAAACTTGGGATTCTGGTAATTCGGTACCTCTCCTTTCAGATTGTAAAATTTGATAAGGTTCGAACCACGCAAAGTATGAAAAATTGAAGAAAGGAAAAGACAATGTCCTTCTCGGCCCCCTAAGCCATTTTTTCGATTTCGAGCTAGCGAGTTCAAATTTCACACGTTGGTAGATCAAGTCAAGGGAACAAAAAAACTTAAATGCCATTTTGAGATATTTCCAAAAACGCGGCCTCCATCTTGGAAAATGGCGGATTTTGTCCCCAGCGACATGCACATCCGTCCCTGAACACCCTTTCAAACTTGTTCCAGCAGACGTATCGCGCTAACGCCTAACGCAGGGTGGTTGGTGAAGATAACGTGATGGTAAATTAAGCAGTGGGTGGAGTGTTCGAGTCACGGGAAAAGTTTGATTCTCCATTTGAAATTCATGAAAAATGCTAAATCTTAACGGTTTTTCAATTTTCAACCGAAAATCCCGTTTTGGCGCGAAACTCAAATAATTTCTTAGGATGGAAGCTACATCCTTACCATACACGAAAACATGCAGGGCTAGCCTAAATCAAAGTCGAAAGGGTGACTTTTCTAATTAAATCCGCGAGCCTGCGTCCTTCTCGGCCCCCTAACCCGCCATTTCGGGAAATGCCGTTAAAGTGTACTTGTGGCTAACCGAGGAAGACAAAACTTGGGATTCTGGTAATTCGGTACCTCTCCTTTCAGATTGTAAAATTTGATAAGGTTCGAACCACGCAAAGTATGAAAAATTGAAGAAAGGAAAAGACAATGTCCTTCTCGGCCCCCAAGAAGTGCTTCTCGGCCCCCTAAGCCATTTTTTCGATTTCGAGCTAGCGAGTTCAAATTTCACACGTTGGTAGATCAAGTCAAGGGAACAAAAAACTTAAATGCCATTTTGAGATATTTCCAAAAACGCGGCCTCCATCTTGGAAAATGGCGGATTTTGTCCCCAGCGACATGCACATCCGTCCCTGAACACCCTTTCAAACTTGTTCCAGCAGACGTATCGCGCTAACGCCTAACGCAGGGTGGTTGGTGAAGATAACGTGATGGTAAATTAAGCAGTGGGTGGAGTGTTCGAGTCACGGGAAAAGTTTGATTCTCCATTTGAAATTCATGAAAAATGCTAAATCTTAACGGTTTTTCAATTTTCAACCGAAAATCCCGTTTTGGCGCGAAACTCAAATAATTTCTTAGGATGGAAGCTACATCCTTACCATACACGAAAACATGCAGGGCTAGCCTAAATCAAAGTCGAAAGGGTGACTTTTCTAATTAAATCCGCGAGCCTGCGTCCTTCTCGGCCCCCTAACCCGCCATTTCGGGAAATGCCGTTAAAGTGTACTTGTGGCTAACCGAGGAAGACAAAACTTGGGATTCTGGTAATTCGGTACCTCTCCTTTCAGATTGTAAAATTTGATAAGGTTCGAACCACGCAAAGTATGAAAAATTGAAGAAAGGAAAAGACAATGTCCTTCTCGGCCCCCAAGAAGTGCTTCTCGGCCCCCTAAGCCATTTTTTCGATTTCGAGCTAGCGAGTTCAAATTTCACACGTTGGTAGATCAAGTCAAGGGAACAAAAAAACTTAAATGCCATTTTGAGATATTTCCAAAAACGCGGCCTCCATCTTGGAAAATGGCGGATTTTGTCCCCAGCGACATGCACATCCGTCCCTGAACACCCTTTCAAACTTGTTCCAGCAGACGTATCGCGCTAACGCCTAACGCAGGGTGGTTGGTGAAGATAACGTGATGGTAAATTAAGCAGTGGGTGGAGTGTTCGAGTCACGGGAAAAGTTTGATTCTCCATTTGAAATTCATGAAAAATGCTAAATCTTAACGGTTTTTCAATTTTCAACCGAAAATCCCGTTTTGGCGCGAAACTCAAATAATTTCTTAGGATGGAAGCTACATCCTTACCATACACGAAAACATGCAGGGCTAGCCTAAATCAAAGTCGAAAGGGTGACTTTTCTAATTAAATCCGCGAGCCTGCGTCCTTCTCGGCCCCCTAACCCGCCATTTCGGGAAATGCCGTTAAAGTGTACTTGTGGCTAACCGAGGAAGACAAAACTTGGGATTCTGGTAATTCGGTACCTCTCCTTTCAGATTGTAAAATTTGATAAGGTTCGAACCACGCAAAGTATGAAAAATTGAAGAAAGGAAAAGACAATGTCCTTCTCGGCCCCCAAGAAGTGCTTCTCGGCCCCCTAAGCCATTTTTTCGATTTCGAGCTAGCGAGTTCAAATTTCACACGTTGGTAGATCAAGTCAAGGGAACAAAAAAACTTAAATGCCATTTTGAGATATTTCCAAAAACGCGGCCTCCATCTTGGAAAATGGCGGATTTTGTCCCCAGCGACATGCACATCCGTCCCTGAACACCCTTTCAAACTTGTTCCAGCAGACGTATCGCGCTAACGCCTAACGCAGGGTGGTTGGTGAAGATAACGTGATGGTAAATTAAGCAGTGGGTGGAGTGTTCGAGTCACGGGAAAAGTTTGATTCTCCATTTGAAATTCATGAAAAATGCTAAATCTTAACGGTTTTTCAATTTTCAACCGAAAATCCCGTTTTGGCGCGAAACTCAAATAATTTCTTAGGATGGAAGCTACATCCTTACCATACACGAAAACATGCAGGGCTAGCCTAAATCAAAGTCGAAAGGGTGACTTTTCTAATTAAATCCGCGAGCCTGCGTCCTTCTCGGCCCCCTAACCCGCCATTTCGGGAAATGCCGTTAAAGTGTACTTGTGGCCAACCGAGGAAGACAAAACTCGGGATTCTGGTAATTCGGTACCTCTCCTTTGTGATTGTAAAATTTGATAAGGTTCGAACCACGCAAAGTATGAAAAATTGAAGAAAGGAAAAGACAATGTCCTTCTCGGCCCCCAAGAAGTGCTTCTCGGCCCCCTAAGCCATTTTTTCGATTTCGAGCTAGCGAGTTCAAATTTCACACGTTGGTAGATCAAGTCAAGGGAACAAAAAAACTTAAATGCCATTTTGAGATATTTCCAAAAACGCGGCCTCCATCTTGGAAAATGGCGGATTTTGTCCCCAGCGACATGCACATCCGTCCCTGAACACCCTTTCAAACTTGTTCCAGCAGACGTATCGCGCTAACGCCTAACGCAGGGTGGTTGGTGAAGATAACGTGATGGTAAATTAAGCAGTGGGTGGAGTGTTCGAGTCACGGGAAAAGTTTGATTCTCCATTTGAAATTCATGAAAAATGCTAAATCTTAACGGTTTTTCAATTTTCAACCGAAAATCCCGTTTTGGCGCGAAACTCAAATAATTTCTTAGGATGGAAGCTACATCCTTACCATACACGAAAACATGCAGGGCTAGCCTAAATCAAAGTCGAAAGGGTGACTTTTCTAATTAAATCCGCGAGCCTGCGTCCTTCTCGGCCCCCTAACCCGCCATTTCGGGAAATGCCGTTAAAGTGTACTTGTGGCTAACCGAGGAAGACAAAACTTGGGATTCTGGTAATTCGGTACCTCTCCTTTCAGATTGTAAAATTTGATAAGGTTCGAACCACGCAAAGTATGAAAAATTGAAGAAAGGAAAAGACAATGTCCTTCTCGGCCCCCAAGAAGTGCTTCTCGGCCCCCTAAGCCATTTTTTCGATTTCGAGCTAGCGAGTTCAAATTTCACACGTTGGTAGATCAAGTCAAGGGAACAAAAAAACTTAAATGCCATTTTGAGATATTTCCAAAAACGCGGCCTCCATCTTGGAAAATGGCGGATTTTGTCCACAGCGACATGCACATCCGTCCCTGAACACCCTTTCAAATTTGTTCCAGCAGACGTATCGCGCTAACGCCTAACGCAGGATGGTTGGTGAAGATAACGTGATGGTAAATTAAGCAGTGGGTGGAGTGTTCGAGTCACGGGAAAAGTTTGATTCTCCATTTGAAATTCATGAAAAATGCTAAATCTTAACGGTTTTTCAATTTTCAACCGAAAATCCCGTTTTGGCGCGAAACTCAAATAATTTCTTAGGATGGAAGCTACATCCTTACCATACACGAAAACATGCAGGGCTAGCCTAAATCAAAGTCGAAAGGGTGACTTTTCTAATTAAATCCGCGAGCCTGCGTCCTTCTCGGCCCCCTAACCCGCCATTTCGGGAAATGCCGTTAAAGTGTACTTGTGGCTAACCGAGGAAGACAAAACTTGGGATTCTGGTAATTCGGTACCTCTCCTTTCAGATTGTAAAATTTGATAAGGTTCGAACCACGCAAAGTATGAAAAATTGAAGAAAGGAAAAGACAATGTCCTTCTCGGCCCCCAAGAAGTGCTTCTCGGCCCCCTAAGCCATTTTTTCGATTTCGAGCTAGCGAGTTCAAATTTCACACGTTGGTAGATCAAGTCAAGGGAACAAAAAAACATAAA
Organism: Lepisma saccharinum; assembly: GCF_977018435.1. Classification (NCBI taxonomy): domain Eukaryota; kingdom Metazoa; phylum Arthropoda; class Insecta; order Zygentoma; family Lepismatidae; genus Lepisma; species Lepisma saccharinum. The sequence continues at coordinate 105,111 of NW_028143259.1, read as the reverse complement.
TGCCATTTTGAGATATTTCCAAAAACGCGGCCTCCATCTTGGAAAATGGCGGATTTTGTCCCCAGCGACATGCACATCCGTCCCTGAACACCCTTTCAAACTTGTTCCAGCAGACGTATCGCGCTAACGCCTAACGCAGGGTGGTTGGTGAAGATAACGTGATGGTAAATTAAGCAGTGGGTGGAGTGTTCGAGTCACGGGAAAAGTTTGATTCTCCATTTGAAATTCATGAAAAATGCTAAATCTTAACGGTTTTTCAATTTTCAACCGAAAATCCCGTTTTGGCGCGAAACTCAAATAATTTCTTAGGATGGAAGCTACATCCTTACCATACACGAAAACATGCAGGGCTAGCCTAAATCAAAGTCGAAAGGGTGACTTTTCTAATTAAATCCGCGAGCCTGCGTCCTTCTCGGCCCCCTAACCCGCCATTTCGGGAAATGCCGTTAAAGTGTACTTGTGGCTAACCGAGGAAGACAAAACTTGGGATTCTGGTAATTCGGTACCTCTCCTTTCAGATTGTAAAATTTGATAAGGTTCGAACCACGCAAAGTATGAAAAATTGAAGAAAGGAAAAGACAATGTCCTTCTCGGCCCCCAAGAAGTGCTTCTCGGCCCCCTAAGCCATTTTTTCGATTTCGAGCTAGCGAGTTCAAATTTCACACGTTGGTAGATCAAGTCAAGGGAACAAAAAAACTTAAATGCCATTTTGAGATATTTCCAAAAACGCGGCCTCCATCTTGGAAAATGGCGGATTTTGTCCCCAGCGACATGCACATCCGTCCCTGAACACCCTTTCAAACTTGTTCCAGCAGACGTATCGCGCTAACGCCTAACGCAGGGTGGTTGGTGAAGATAACGTGATGGTAAATTAAGCAGTGGGTGGAGTGTTCGAGTCACGGGAAAAGTTTGATTCTCCATTTGAAATTCATGAAAAATGCTAAATCTTAACGGTTTTTCAATTTTCAACCGAAAATCCCGTTTTGGCGCGAAACTCAAATAATTTCTTAGGATGGAAGCTACATCCTTACCATACACGAAAACATGCAGGGCTAGCCTAAATCAAAGTCGAAAGGGTGACTTTTCTAATTAAATCCGCGAGCCTGCGTCCTTCTCGGCCCCCTAACCCGCCATTTCGGGAAATGCCGTTAAAGTGTACTTGTGGCTAACCGAGGAAGACAAAACTTGGGATTCTGGTAATTCGGTACCTCTCCTTTCAGATTGTAAAATTTGATAAGGTTCGAACCACGCAAAGTATGAAAAATTGAAGAAAGGAAAAGACAATGTCCTTCTCGGCCCCCAAGAAGTGCTTCTCGGCCCCCTAAGCCATTTTTTCGATTTCGAGCTAGCGAGTTCAAATTTCACACGTTGGTAGATCAAGTCAAGGGAACAAAAAAACTTAAATGCCATTTTGAGATATTTCCAAAAACGCGGCCTCCATCTTGGAAAATGGCGGATTTTGTCCCCAGCGACATGCACATCCGTCCCTGAACACCCTTTCAAACTTGTTCCAGCAGACGTATCGCGCTAACGCCTAACGCAGGGTGGTTGGTGAAGATAACGTGATGGTAAATTAAGCAGTGGGTGGAGTGTTCGAGTCACGGGAAAAGTTTGATTCTCCATTTGAAATTCATGAAAAATGCTAAATCTTAACGGTTTTTCAATTTTCAACCGAAAATCCCGTTTTGGCGCGAAACTCAAATAATTTCTTAGGATGGAAGCTACATCCTTACCATACACGAAAACATGCAGGGCTAGCCTAAATCAAAGTCGAAAGGGTGACTTTTCTAATTAAATCCGCGAGCCTGCGTCCTTCTCGGCCCCCTAACCCGCCATTTCGGGAAATGCCGTTAAAGTGTACTTGTGGCTAACCGAGGAAGACAAAACTTGGGATTCTGGTAATTCGGTACCTCTCCTTTCAGATTGTAAAATTTGATAAGGTTCGAACCACGCAAAGTATGAAAAATTGAAGAAAGGAAAAGACAATGTCCTTCTCGGCCCCCAAGAAGTGCTTCTCGGCCCCCTAAGCCATTTTTTCGATTTCGAGCTAGCGAGTTCAAATTTCACACGTTGGTAGATCAAGTCAAGGGAACAAAAAAACTTAAATGCCATTTTGAGATATTTCCAAAAACGCGGCCTCCATCTTGGAAAATGGCGGATTTTGTCCACAGCGACATGCACATCCGTCCCTGAACACCCTTTCAAATTTGTTCCAGCAGACGTATCGCGCTAACGCCTAACGCAGGATGGTTGGTGAAGATAACGTGATGGTAAATTAAGCAGTGGGTGGAGTGTTCGAGTCACGGGAAAAGTTTGATTCTCCATTTGAAATTCATGAAAAATGCTAAATCTTAACGGTTTTTCAATTTTCAACCGAAAATCCCGTTTTGGCGCGAAACTCAAATAATTTCTTAGGATGGAAGCTACATCCTTACCATACACGAAAACATGCAGGGCTAGCCTAAATCAAAGTCGAAAGGGTGACTTTTCTAATTAAATCCGCGAGCCTGCGTCCTTCTCGGCCCCCTAACCCGCCATTTCGGGAAATGCCGTTAAAGTGTACTTGTGGCTAACCGAGGAAGACAAAACTTGGGATTCTGGTAATTCGGTACCTCTCCTTTCAGATTGTAAAATTTGATAAGGTTCGAACCACGCAAAGTATGAAAAATTGAAGAAAGGAAAAGACAATGTCCTTCTCGGCCCCCAAGAAGTGCTTCTCGGCCCCCTAAGCCATTTTTTCGATTTCGAGCTAGCGAGTTCAAATTTCACACGTTGGTAGATCAAGTCAAGGGAACAAAAAAACATAAATGCCATTTTGAGATATTTCCAAAAACGCGGCCTCCATCTTGGAAAATGGCGGATTTTGTCCCCAGCGACATGCACATCCGTCCCTGAACACCCTTTCAAACTTGTTCCAGCAGACGTATCGCGCTAACGCCTAACGCAGGGTGGTTGGTGAAGATAACGTGATGGTAAATTAAGCAGTGGGTGGAGTGTTCGAGTCACGGGAAAAGTTTGATTCTCCATTTGAAATTCATGAAAAATGCTAAATCTTAACGGTTTTTCAATTTTCAACCGAAAATCCCGTTTTGGCGCGAAACTCAAATAATTTCTTAGGATGGAAGCTACATCCTTACCATACACGAAAACATGCAGGGCTAGCCTAAATCAAAGTCGAAAGGGTGACTTTTCTAATTAAATCCGCGAGCCTGCGTCCTTCTCGGCCCCCTAACCCGCCATTTCGGGAAATGCCGTTAAAGTGTACTTGTGGCTAACCGAGGAAGACAAAACTTGGGATTCTGGTAATTCGGTACCTCTCCTTTCAGATTGTAAAATTTGATAAGGTTCGAACCACGCAAAGTATGAAAAATTGAAGAAAGGAAAAGACAATGTCCTTCTCGGCCCCCAAGAAGTGCTTCTCGGCCCCCTAAGCCATTTTTTCGATTTCGAGCTAGCGAGTTCAAATTTCACACGTTGGTAGATCAAGTCAAGGGAACAAAAAAACTTAAATGCCATTTTGAGATATTTCCAAAAACGCGGCCTCCATCTTGGAAAATGGCGGATTTTGTCCCCAGCGACATGCACATCCGTCCCTGAACACCCTTTCAAACTTGTTCCAGCAGACGTATCGCGCTAACGCCTAACGCAGGGTGGTTGGTGAAGATAACGTGATGGTAAATTAAGCAGTGGGTGGAGTGTTCGAGTCACGGGAAAAGTTTGATTCTCCATTTGAAATTCATGAAAAATGCTAAATCTTAACGGTTTTTCAATTTTCAACCGAAAATCCCGTTTTGGCGCGAAACTCAAATAATTTCTTAGGATGGAAGCTACATCCTTACCATACACGAAAACATGCAGGGCTAGCCTAAATCAAAGTCGAAAGGGTGACTTTTCTAATTAAATCCGCGAGCCTGCGTCCTTCTCGGCCCCCTAACCCGCCATTTCGGGAAATGCCGTTAAAGTGTACTTGTGGCTAACCGAGGAAGACAAAACTTGGGATTCTGGTAATTCGGTACCTCTCCTTTCAGATTGTAAAATTTGATAAGGTTCGAACCACGCAAAGTATGAAAAATTGAAGAAAGGAAAAGACAATGTCCTTCTCGGCCCCCAAGAAGTGCTTCTCGGCCCCCTAAGCCATTTTTTCGATTTCGAGCTAGCGAGTTCAAATTTCACACGTTGGTAGATCAAGTCAAGGGAACAAAAAAACTTAAATGCCATTTTGAGATATTTCCAAAAACGCGGCCTCCATCTTGGAAAATGGCGGATTTTGTCCACAGCGACATGCACATCCGTCCCTGAACACCCTTTCAAATTTGTTCCAGCAGACGTATCGCGCTAACGCCTAACGCAGGGTGGTTGGTGAAGATAACGTGATGGTAAATTAAGCAGTGGGTGGAGTGTTCGAGTCACGGGAAAAGTTTGATTCTCCATTTGAAATTCATGAAAAATGCTAAATCTTAACGGTTTTTCAATTTTCAACCGAAAATCCCGTTTTGGCGCGAAACTCAAATAATTTCTTAGGATGGAAGCTACATCCTTACCATACACGAAAACATGCAGGGCTAGCCTAAATCAAAGTCGAAAGGGTGACTTTTCTAATTAAATCCGCGAGCCTGCGTCCTTCTCGGCCCCCTAACCCGCCATTTCGGGAAATGCCGTTAAAGTGTACTTGTGGCTAACCGAGGAAGACAAAACTTGGGATTCTGGTAATTCGGTACCTCTCCTTTCAGATTGTAAAATTTGATAAGGTTCGAACCACGCAAAGTATGAAAAATTGAAGAAAGGAAAAGACAATGTCCTTCTCGGCCCCCTAAGCCATTTTTTCGATTTCGATCTAGCGAGTTCAAATTTCACACGTTGGTAGATCAAGTCAAGGGAACAAAAAAACTTAAATGCCATTTTGAGATATTTCCAAAAACGCGGCCTCCATCTTGGAAAATGGCGGATTTTGTCCCCAGCGACATGCACATCCGTCCCTGAACACCCTTTCAAACTTGTTCCAGCAGACGTATCGCGCTAACGCCTAACGCAGGGTGGTTGGTGAAGATAACGTGATGGTAAATTAAGCAGTGGGTGGAGTGTTCGAGTCACGGGAAAAGTTTGATTCTCCATTTGAAATTCATGAAAAATGCTAAATCTTAACGGTTTTTCAATTTTCAACCGAAAATCCCGTTTGGCGCGAAACTCAAATAATTTCTTAGGATGGAAGCTACATCCTTCCCATACACGAAAACGTCGAAGGAAAGCTGAAAGTGACTTTTAGAGTCAAACTGGGAAGCAAAATTCCCAAGTGTGCAGTATAGTATGTTTTTTTCTCTGCATAACGTGGACCTTTTTCAAAATTGAACAGGAAATTCAATTTCCGGGCAAAAGTGACAAAACTTGGGATTCGGGTAAATCAGTACCTCTCCTCACAGATTGTAAAACTTGATGAGGTTCGAACCACGCAAAGTGTGAAAAAGTGAACAAAGGAAAAGACAATGTCCTTCTCGGCCCCCAAGAAGCGCTTCTCGGCCCCCTAAGCCATTTTTTCGATTTCGAGCTAGCGAGTTCAAATTTCACACGAAGGTAGATCAAGTCAAGGGAACAAAAAAACGTAAATGCCATTTTGAGATATTTCCAAAAACGCGGCCTCCATCTTGGAAAATGGCGGATTTTGTCCCCAGCGACATGCACATCCGTCCCTGAACACCCTTTCAAATTTGTTCCAGCAGACGTATCGCGCTAACGCCTAACGCAGGGTGGTTGGTGAAGATAACGTGATGGTAAATTAAGCAGTGGGTGGAGTGTTCGAGTCACGGGAAAAGTTTGATTCTCCATTTGAAATTCATGAAAAATGCTAAATCTTAACGGTTTTTCAATTTTCAACCGAAAATCCCGTTTTGGCGCGAAACTCAAATAATTTCTTAGGATGGAAGCTACATCCTTCCCATACACGAAAACGTCGAAGGAAAGCTGAAAGTGACTTTTAGAGTCAAACTGGGAAGCAAAATTCCCAAGTGTGCAGTATAGTATGTTTTTTTCTCTGCATAACGTGGACCTTTTTCAAAATTGAACAGGAAATTCAATTTCCGGGCAAAAGTGACAAAACCTGGGATTCGGGTAAATCAGTACCTCTCCTCACAGATTGTAAAACTTGATGAGGTTCGAACCACGCAAAGTATGAAAAATTGAAGAAAGGAAAAGACAATGTCCTTCTCGGCCCCCAAGAAGTGCTTCTCGGCCCCCTAAGCCATTTTTTCGATTTCGAGCTAGCGAGTTCAAATTTCACACGTTGGTAGATCAAGTCAAGGGAACAAAAAAACTTAAATGCCATTTTGAGATATTTCTAAAAACGCGGCCTCCATCTTGGAAAATGGCGGATTTTGTCCCCAGCGACATGCACATCCGTCCCTGAACACCCTTTCAAACTTGTTCCAGCAGACGTATCGCGCTAACGCCTAACGCAGGGTGGTTGGTGAAGATAACGTGATGGTAAATTAAGCAGTGGGTGGAGTGTTCGAGTCACGGTAAAAGTTTGATTCTCCATTTGAAATTCATGAAAAATGCTAAATCTTAACGGTTTTTCAATTTTCAACCGAAAATCCCGTTTTGGCGCGAAACTCAAATAATTTCTTAGGATGGAAGCTACATCCTTCCCATACACGAAAACGTCGAAGGAAAGCTGAAAGTGACTTTTAGAGTCAAACTGTGAAGCAAAATTCCCAAGTGTGCAGTATAGTATGTTTTTTTCTCTGCATAACGTGGACCTTTTTCAAAATTGAACAGGAAATTCAATTTCCGGGCAAAAGTGACAAAACTTGGGATTCGGGTAAATCAGTACCTCTCCTCACAGATTGTGAAACTTGATGAGGTTCGAACCACGCAAAGTGTGAAAAAGTGAACAAAGGAAAAGACAATGTCCTTCTCGGCCCCCAAGAAGTGCTTCTCGGCCCCCTAAGCCATTTTTTCGATTTCGAGCTAGCGAGTTCAAATTTCACACGTTGGTAGATCAAGTCAAGGGAACAAAAAAACTTAAATGCCATTTTGAGATATTTCCAAAAACGCGGCCTCCATCTTGGAAAATGGCGGATTTTGTCCCCAGCGACATGCACATCCGTCCCTGAACACCCTTTCAAATTTGTTCCAGCAGACGTATCGCGCTAACGCCTAACGCAGGGTGGTTGGTGAAGATAACGTGATGGTAAATGAAGCAGTGGGTGGAGTGTTCGAGTCACGGGAAAAGTTTGATTCTCCATTTGAAATTCATGAAAAATGCTAAATCTTAACGGTTTTTCAATTTTCAACCGAAAATCCCGTTTTGGCGCGAAACTCAAATAATTTCTTAGGATGGAAGCTACATCCTTACCATACACGAAAACATGCAGGGCTAGCCTAAATCAAAGTCGAAAGGGTGACTTTTCTAATTAAATCCGCGAGCCTGCGTCCTTCTCGGCCCCCTAACCCGCCATTTCGGGAAATGCCGTTAAAGTGTACTTGTGGCCAACCGAGGAAGACAAAACTCGGGATTCTGTTATTTCGTTACCTCTCCTTTGTGATTGTAAAATTTGATGAGGTTCGAACCACGCAAAGTATGAAAAATTGAAGAAAGGAAAAGACAATGTCCTTCTCGGCCCCCAAGAAGTGCTTCTCGGCCCCCCAAGCCATTTTTTCGATTTCGAGCTAGCGAGTTCAAATTTCACACGTTGGTAGATCAAGTCAAGGGAACAAAAAAACTTAAATGCCATTTTGAGATATTTCCAAAAACGCGGCCTCCATCTTGGAAAATGGCGGATTTTGTCCCCAGCGACATGCACATCCGTCCCTGAACACCCTTTCAAACTTGTTCCAGCAGACGTATCACGCTAACGCCTAACGCAGGGTGGTTGGTGAAGATAACGTGATGGTAAATTAAGCAGTGGGTGGAGTGTTCGAGTCACGGGAAAAGTTTGATTCTCCATTTGAAATTCATGAAAAATGCTAAATCTTAACGGTTTTTCAATTTTCAACCGAAAATCCCGTTTTGGCGCGAAACTCAAATAATTTCTTAGGATGGAAGCTACATCCTTACCATACACGAAAACATGCAGGGCTAGCCTAAATCAAAGTCGAAAGGGTGACTTTTCTAATTAAATCTGCGAGCCTGCGTCCTTCTCGGCCCCCTAACCCGCCATTTCGGGAAATGCCGTTAAAGTGTACTTGTGGCTAACCGAGGAAGACAAAACTTGGGATTCTGGTAATTCGGTACCTCTCCTTTCAGATTGTAAAATTTGATAAGGTTCGAACCACGCAAAGTATGAAAAATTGAAGAAAGGAAAAGACAATGTCCTTCTCGGCCCCCAAGAAGTGCTTCTCGGCCCCCTAAGCCATTTTTTCGATTTCGAGCTAGCGAGTTCAAATTTCACACGTTGGTAGATCAAGTCAAGGGAACAAAAAAACTTAAATGCCATTTTGAGATATTTCCAAAAACGCGGCCTCCATCTTGGAAAATGGCGGATTTTGTCCCCAGCGACATGCACATCCGTCCCTGAACACCCTTTCAAACTTGTTCCAGCAGACGTATCGCGCTAACGCCTAACGCAGGGTGGTTGGTGAAGATAACGTGATGGTAAATTAAGCAGTGGGTGGAGTGTTCGAGTCACGGGAAAAGTTTGATTCTCCATTTGAAATTCATGAAAAATGCTAAATCTTAACGGTTTTTCAATTTTCAACCGAAAATCCCGTTTTGGCGCGAAACTCAAATAATTTCTTAGGATGGAAGCTACATCCTTACCATACACGAAAACATGCAGGGCTAGCCTAAATCAAAGTCGAAAGGGTGACTTTTCTAATTAAATCCGCGAGCCTGCGTCCTTCTCGGCCCCCTAACCCGCCATTTCGGGAAATGCCGTTAAAGTGTACTTGTGGCTAACCGAGGAAGACAAAACTTGGGATTCTGGTAATTCGGTACCTCTCCTTTCAGATTGTAAAATTTGATAAGGTTCGAACCACGCAAAGTATGAAAAATTGAAGAAAGGAAAAGACAATGTCCTTCTCGGCCCCCAAGAAGTGCTTCTCGGCCCCCTAAGCCATTTTTTCGATTTCGAGCTAGCGAGTTCAAATTTCACACGTTGGTAGATCAAGTCAAGGGAACAAAAAAACTTAAATGCCATTTTGAGATATTTCCAAAAACGCGGCCTCCATCTTGGAAAATGGCGGATTTTGTCCCCAGCGACATGCACATCCGTCCCTGAACACCCTTTCAAACTTGTTCCAGCAGACGTATCGCGCTAACGCCTAACGCAGGGTGGTTGGTGAAGATAACGTGATGGTAAATTAAGCAGTGGGTGGAGTGTTCGAGTCACGGGAAAAGTTTGATTCTCCATTTGAAATTCATGAAAAATGCTAAATCTTAACGGTTTTTCAATTTTCAACCGAAAATCCCGTTTTGGCGCGAAACTCAAATAATTTCTTAGGATGGAAGCTACATCCTTACCATACACGAAAACATGCAGGGCTAGCCTAAATCAAAGTCGAAAGGGTGACTTTTCTAATTAAATCCGCGAGCCTGCGTCCTTCTCGGCCCCCTAACCCGCCATTTCGGGAAATGCCGTTAAAGTGTACTTGTGGCTAACCGAGGAAGACAAAACTTGGGATTCTGGTAATTCGGTACCTCTCCTTTCAGATTGTAAAATTTGATAAGGTTCGAACCACGCAAAGTATGAAAAATTGAAGAAAGGAAAAGACAATGTCCTTCTCGGCCCCCAAGAAGTGCTTCTCGGCCCCCTAAGCCATTTTTTCGATTTCGAGCTAGCGAGTTCAAATTTCACACGTTGGTAGATCAAGTCAAGGGAACAAAAAAACTTAAATGCCATTTTGAGATATTTCCAAAAACGCGGCCTCCATCTTGGAAAATGGCGGATTTTGTCCACAGCGACATGCACATCCGTCCCTGAACACCCTTTCAAATTTGTTCCAGCAGACGTATCGCGCTAACGCCTAACGCAGGATGGTTGGTGAAGATAACGTGATGGTAAATTAAGCAGTGGGTGGAGTGTTCGAGTCACGGGAAAAGTTTGATTCTCCATTTGAAATTCATGAAAAATGCTAAATCTTAACGGTTTTTCAATTTTCAACCGAAAATCCCGTTTTGGCGCGAAACTCAAATAATTTCTTAGGATGGAAGCTACATCCTTACCATACACGAAAACATGCAGGGCTAGCCTAAATCAAAGTCGAAAGGGTGACTTTTCTAATTAAATCCGCGAGCCTGCGTCCTTCTCGGCCCCCTAACCCGCCATTTCGGGAAATGCCGTTAAAGTGTACTTGTGGCTAACCGAGGAAGACAAAACTTGGGATTCTGGTAATTCGGTACCTCTCCTTTCAGATTGTAAAATTTGATAAGGTTCGAACCACGCAAAGTATGAAAAATTGAAGAAAGGAAAAGACAATGTCCTTCTCGGCCCCCAAGAAGTGCTTCTCGGCCCCCTAAGCCATTTTTTCGATTTCGAGCTAGCGAGTTCAAATTTCACACGTTGGTAGATCAAGTCAAGGGAACAAAAAAACATAAATGCCATTTTGAGATATTTCCAAAAACGCGGCCTCCATCTTGGAAAATGGCGGATTTTGTCCCCAGCGACATGCACATCCGTCCCTGAACACCCTTTCAAACTTGTTCCAGCAGACGTATCGCGCTAACGCCTAACGCAGGGTGGTTGGTGAAGATAACGTGATGGTAAATTAAGCAGTGGGTGGTGTGTTCGAGTCACGGGAAAAGTTTGATTCTCCATTTGAAATTCATGAAAAATGCTAAATCTTAACGGTTTTTCAATTTTCAACCGAAAATCCCGTTTTGGCGCGAAACTCAAATAATTTCTTAGGATGGAAGCTACATCCTTACCATACACGAAAACATGCAGGGCTAGCCTAAATCAAAGTCGAAAGGGTGACTTTTCTAATTAAATCCGCGAGCCTGCGTCCTTCTCGGCCCCCTAACCCGCCATTTCGGGAAATGCCGTTAAAGTGTACTTGTGGCTAACCGAGGAAGACAAAACTTGGGATTCTGGTAATTCGGTACCTCTCCTTTCAGATTGTAAAATTTGATAAGGTTCGAACCACGCAAAGTATGAAAAATTGAAGAAAGGAAAAGACAATGTCCTTCTCGGCCCCCAAGAAGTGCTTCTCGGCCCCCTAAGCCATTTTTTCGATTTCGAGCTAGCGAGTTCAAATTTCACACGTTGGTAGATCAAGTCAAGGGAACAAAAAAACTTAAATGCCATTTTGAGATATTTCCAAAAACGCGGCCTCCATCTTGGAAAATGGCGGATTTTGTCCCCAGCGACATGCACATCCGTCCCTGAACACCCTTTCAAACTTGTTCCAGCAGACGTATCGCGCTAACGCCTAACGCAGGGTGGTTGGTGAAGATAACGTGATGGTAAATTAAGCAGTGGGTGGAGTGTTCGAGTCACGGGAAAAGTTTGATTCTCCATTTGAAATTCATGAAAAATGCTAAATCTTAACGGTTTTTCAATTTTCAACCGAAAATCCCGTTTTGGCGCGAAACTCAAATAATTTCTTAGGATGGAAGCTACATCCTTACCATACACGAAAACATGCAGGGCTAGCCTAAATCAAAGTCGAAAGGGTGACTTTTCTAATTAAATCCGCGAGCCTGCGTCCTTCTCGGCCCCCTAACCCGCCATTTCGGGAAATGCCGTTAAAGTGTACTTGTGGCTAACCGAGGAAGACAAAACTTGGGATTCTGGTAATTCGGTACCTCTCCTTTCAGATTGTAAAATTTGATAAGGTTCGAACCACGCAAAGTATGAAAAATTGAAGAAAGGAAAAGACAATGTCCTTCTCGGCCCCCAAGAAGTGCTTCTCGGCCCCCTAAGCCATTTTTTCGATTTCGAGCTAGCGAGTTCAAATTTCACACGTTGGTAGATCAAGTCAAGGGAACAAAAAAACTTAAATGCCATTTTGAGATATTTCCGAAAACGCGGCCTCCATCTTGGAAAATGGCGGATTTTGTCCACAGCGACATGCACATCCGTCCCTGAACACCCTTTCAAATTTGTTCCAGCAGACGTATCGCGCTAACGCCTAACGCAGGGTGGTTGGTGAAGATAACGTGATGGTAAATTAAGCAGTGGGTGGAGTGTTCGAGTCACGGGAAAAGTTTGATTCTCCATTTGAAATTCATGAAAAATGCTAAATCTTAACGGTTTTTCAATTTTCAACCGAAAATCCCGTTTTGGCGCGAAACTCAAATAATTTCTTAGGATGGAAGCTACATCCTTACCATACACGAAAACATGCAGGGCTAGCCTAAATCAAAGTCGAAAGGGTGACTTTTCTAATTAAATCCGCGAGCCTGCGTCCTTCTCGGCCCCCTAACCCGCCATTTCGGGAAATGCCGTTAAAGTGTACTTGTGGCTAACCGAGGAAGACAAAACTTGGGATTCTGGTAATTCGGTACCTCTCCTTTCAGATTGTAAAATTTGATAAGGTTCGAACCACGCAAAGTATGAAAAATTGAAGAAAGGAAAAGACAATGTCCTTCTCGGCCCCCTAAGCCATTTTTTCGATTTTGATCTAGCGAGTTCAAATTTCACACGTTGGTAGATCAAGTCAAGGGAACAAAAAAACTTAAATGCCATTTTGAGATATTTCCAAAAACGCGGCCTCCATCTTGGAAAATGGCGGATTTTGTCCCCAGCGACATGCACATCCGTCCCTGAACACCCTTTCAAACTTGTTCCAGCAGACGTATCGCGCTAACGCCTAACGCAGGGTGGTTGGTGAAGATAACGTGATGGTAAATTAAGCAGTGGGTGGAGTGTTCGAGTCACGGGAAAAGTTTGATTCTCCATTTGAAATTCATGAAAAATGCTAAATCTTAACGGTTTTTCAATTTTCAACCGAAAATCCCGTTTTGGCGCGAAACTCAAATAATTTCTTAGGATGGAAGCTACATCCTTCCCATACACGAAAACGTCGAAGGAAAGCTGAAAGTGACTTTTAGAGTCAAACTGGGAAGCAAAATTCCCAAGTGTGCAGTATAGTATGTTTTTTTCTCTGCATAACGTGGACCTTTTTCAAAATTGAACAGGAAATTCAATTTCCGGGCAAAAGTGACAAAACTTGGGATTCGGGTAAATCAGTACCTCTCCTCACAGATTGTAAAACTTGATGAGGTTCGAACCACGCAAAGTGTGAAAAAGTGAACAAAGGAAAAGACAATGTCCTTCTCGGCCCCCAAGAAGCGCTTCTCGGCCCCCTAAGCCATTTTTTCGATTTCGAGCTAGCGAGTTCAAATTTCACACGAAGGTAGATCAAGTCAAGGGAACAAAAAAACGTAAATGCCATTTTGAGATATTTCCAAAAACGCGGCCTCCATCTTGGAAAATGGCGGATTTTGTCCCCAGCGACATGCACATCCGTCCCTGAACACCCTTTCAAATTTGTTCCAGCAGACGTATCGCGCTAACGCCTAACGCAGGGTGGTTGGTGAAGATAACGTGATGGTAAATTAAGCAGTGGGTGGAGTGTTCGAGTCACGGGAAAAGTTTGATTCTCCATTTGAAATTCATGAAAAATGCTAAATCTTAACGGTTTTTCAATTTTCAACCGAAAATCCCGTTTTGGCGCGAAACTCAAATAATTTCTTAGGATGGAAGCTACATCCTTCCCATACACGAAAACGTCGAAGGAAAGCTGAAAGTGACTTTTAGAGTCAAACTGGGAAGCAAAATTCCCAAGTGTGCAGTATAGTATGTTTTTTTCTCTGCATAACGTGGACCTTTTTCAAAATTGAACAGGAAATTCAATTTCCGGGCAAAAGTGACAAAACCTGGGATTCGGGTAAATCAGTACCTCTCCTCACAGATTGTAAAACTTGATGAGGTTCGAACCACGCAAAGTATGAAAAATTGAAGAAAGGAAAAGACAATGTCCTTCTCGGCCCCCAAGAAGTGCTTCTCGGCCCCCTAAGCCATTTTTTCGATTTCGAGCTAGCGAGTTCAAATTTCACACGTTGGTAGATCAAGTCAAGGGAACAAAAAAACTTAAATGCCATTTTGAGATATTTCTAAAAACGCGGCCTCCATCTTGGAAAATGGCGGATTTTGTCCCCAGCGACATGCACATCCGTCCCTGAACACCCTTTCAAACTTGTTCCAGCAGACGTATCGCGCTAACGCCTAACGCAGGGTGGTTGGTGAAGATAACGTGATGGTAAATTAAGCAGTGGGTGGAGTGTTCGAGTCACGGTAAAAGTTTGATTCTCCATTTGAAATTCATGAAAAATGCTAAATCTTAACGGTTTTTCAATTTTCAACCGAAAATCCCGTTTTGGCGCGAAACTCAAATAATTTCTTAGGATGGAAGCTACATCCTTCCCATACACGAAAACGTCGAAGGAAAGCTGAAAGTGACTTTTAGAGTCAAACTGTGAAGCAAAATTCCCAAGTGTGCAGTATAGTATGTTTTTTTCTCTGCATAACGTGGACCTTTTTCAAAATTGAACAGGAAATTCAATTTCCGGGCAAAAGTGACAAAACTTGGGATTCGGGTAAATCAGTACCTCTCCTCACAGATTGTGAAACTTGATGAGGTTCGAACCACGCAAAGTGTGAAAAAGTGAACAAAGGAAAAGACAATGTCCTTCTCGGCCCCCAAGAAGTGCTTCTCGGCCCCCTAAGCCATTTTTTCGATTTCGAGCTAGCGAGTTCAAATTTCACACGTTGGTAGATCAAGTCAAGGGAACAAAAAAACTTAAATGCCATTTTGAGATATTTCCAAAAACGCGGCCTCCATCTTGGAAAATGGCGGATTTTGTCCCCAGCGACATGCACATCCGTCCCTGAACACCCTTTCAAATTTGTTCCAGCAGACGTATCGCGCTAACGCCTAACGCAGGGTGGTTGGTGAAGATAACGTGATGGTAAATGAAGCAGTGGGTGGAGTGTTCGAGTCACGGGAAAAGTTTGATTCTCCATTTGAAATTCATGAAAAATGCTAAATCTTAACGGTTTTTCAATTTTCAACCGAAAATCCCGTTTTGGCGCGAAACTCAAATAATTTCTTAGGATGGAAGCTACATCCTTACCATACACGAAAACATGCAGGGCTAGCCTAAATCAAAGTCGAAAGGGTGACTTTTCTAATTAAATCCGCGAGCCTGCGTCCTTCTCGGCCCCCTAACCCGCCATTTCGGGAAAATGCCGTTAAAGTGTACTTGTGGCCAACCGAGGAAGACAAAACTCGGGATTCTGTTATTTCGTTACCTCTCCTTTGTGATTGTAAAATTTGATGAGGTTCGAACCACGCAAAGTATGAAAAATTGAAGAAAGGAAAAGACTATGTCCTTCTCGGCCCCCAAGAAGTGCTTCTCGGCCCCCCAAGCCATTTTTTCGATTTCGAGCTAGCGAGTTCAAATTTCACACGTTGGTAGATCAAGTCAAGGGAACAAAAAAACTTAAATGCCATTTTGAGATATTTCCAAAAACGCGGCCTCCATCTTGGAAAATGGCGGATTTTGTCCCCAGCGACATGCACATCCGTCCCTGAACACCCTTTCAAACTTGTTCCAGCAGACGTATCGCGCTAACGCCTAACGCAGGGTGGTTGGTGAAGATAACGTGATGGTAAATTAAGCAGTGGGTGGAGTGTTCGAGTCACGGGAAAAGTTTGATTCTCCATTTGAAATTCATGAAAAATGCTAAATCTTAACGGTTATTCAATTTTCAACCGAAAATCCCGTTTTGGCGCGAAACTCAAATAATTTCTTAGGATGGAAGCTACATCCTTACCATACACGAAAACATGCAGGGCTAGCCTAAATCAAAGTCGAAAGGGTGACTTTTCTAATTAAATCCGCGAGCCTGCGTCCTTCTCGGCCCCCTAACCCGCCATTTCGGGAAATGCCGTTAAAGTGTACTTGTGGCTAACCGAGGAAGACAAAACTTGGGATTCTGGTAATTCGGTACCTCTCCTTTCAGATTGTAAAATTTGATAAGGTTCGAACCACGCAAAGTATGAAAAATTGAAGAAAGGAAAAGACAATGTCCTTCTCGGCCCCCTAAGCCATTTTTTCGATTTCGAGCTAGCGAGTTCAAATTTCACAAGTTGGTAGATCAAGTCAAGGGAACAAAAAAACTTAAATGCCATTTTGAGATATTTCCAAAAACGCGGCCTCCATCTTGGAAAATGGCGGATTTTGTCCCCAGCGACATGCACATCCGTCCCTGAACACCCTTTCAAACTTGTTCCAGCAGACGTATCGCGCTAACGCCTAACGCAGGGTGGTTGGTGAAGATAACGTGATGGTAAATTAAGCAGTGGGTGGAGTGTTCGAGTCACGGGAAAAGTTTGATTCTCCATTTGAAATTCATGAAAAATGCTAAATCTTAACGGTTTTTCAATTTTCAACCGAAAATCCCGTTTTGGCGCGAAACTCAAATAATTTCTTAGGATGGAAGCTACATCCTTCCCATACATGAAAACGTCGAAGGAAAGCTGAAAGTGACTTTTAGAGTCAAACTGGGAAGCAAAATTCCCAAGTGTGCAGTATAGTATGTTTTTTTCTCTGCATAACGTGGACCTTTTTCAAAATTGAACAGGAAATTCAATTTCCGGGCAAAAGTGACAAAACTTGGGATTCGGGTAAATCAGTACCTCTCCTCACAGATTGTAAAACTTGATGAGGTTCGAACCACGCAAAGTATGAAAAAGTGAACAAAGGAAAAGACAATGTCCTTCTCGGCCCCCAAGAAGCGCTTCTCCGCCCCCCTAAGCCATTTTTTTCGATTTCGAGCAAGCGAGTTCAAATTTCACACGGAGGTAGATCAAGTCAAGGGAACAAAAAAACGTAAATGCCATTTTGAGATATTTCCAAAAACGCGGCCTCCATCTTGGAAAATGGCGGATTTTGTCCCCAGCGACATGCACATCCGGCCCTGAACAACCGTTGAAACTGGCTCCAGTCGGTGAATCGCGCTAACCCCTAACGCAGGGTGGTTGGCGAAGATAACGTGACGGTAAATTAAGCAGTGGGTGGAGTGTTCGAGTCACGGGAAAAGTTTGATTCTCCATTTGAAATTCATGAAAAATGCTAAATCTTAACGGTTTTTCAATTTTTAACCGAAAATCCCGTTTTGGCGCGAAACTCACAATATCTGGTGGGAGGGAAGCTGCATCATTCCCACACACGAAAACATGCAGGTCTAGCCTAAAGCAAAGTCGGAAGGGTGACTTTCCTAATTAAATCCGCGAGCCTGCGTCCTTCTCGGCCCCCTAACCCGCCATTTCGTGAAAATGCCGTTATAGTGTACTTGTGGCTAACCGAGGAAGACAAAACTTGGGATTCTGGTAATTCGGTACCTCTACTTTCAGATTGTGAAATTTGATAAGGTTCGAACCACGCAAAGTATGAAAAATTGAAGAAAGGAAAAGACAATGTCCTTCTCGGCCCCCAAGAAGCGCTTCTCGTCGAATCACTACCTTCACTTAAAAAGAAGATTAAACTCACCATCCAGATGAGGTGCCAGATCAAATTCCACCGTGACCGCTCACCGTCTTGCTCCAGCTATAGAAGAGAGACCTCTTCAAGAGGTTGCAGAGACTTCAACTGAGGATAAGCAGGCTCGAACCTAGGCTTTGTGTTTCCATGTTCACTGTGCTCCCAGAGCACGCTACATGATTTGTGCTTCGATGGAGTCGCAAGGACGCTACAGCATTTCTGCCTCAATGGAAACTGTGCTTATATAGGATCCCACTTTAAACTGTAGGTCCAGTCCTGATTAGCCTTTCTGTGCATAAAGTGGACTTAACAATTAAATATTCATTTTTGCGATTAAACCAAATGGTTCGAATTCCACTTTAAACTGTAGGTCCAGTCCTGATTAGCCTTTCTGTGCATAAAGTGGACTTAACAATTAAATATTAATTTTTGGATTAAACCAAATGGTTCGAATTCCACTTTAAACTGTAGGTCCAATCCTGATTAGCCTTTCTGTGCATAAAGTGGACTTAACGATTAAATATTCATTTTTGCAATTAAACCAAATGGTTCGAGTCCCACTTTAAACAGTAGGTCCAGTCCTGATTAGCCTTTCTGTGCATAAAGTGGACTTAACAATTAAATATTCATTTTTGCGATTAAACCAAATGGTTCGAATTCCACTTTAAACTGTAGGTCCAGTCCTGATTAGCCTTTCTGTGCATAAAGTGGACTTAACAATTAAATATTCATTTTTGCGATTAAACCAAATGGTTCGAATTCCACTTTAAACTGTAGGTCCAATCCTGATTAGCCTTTCTGTGCATAAAGTGGACTTAACGATTAAATATTCATTTTTGCAATTAAACCAAATGGTTCGAGTCCCACTTTAAACAGTAGGTCCAGTCCTGATTAGCCTTTCTGTGCATAAAGTGGACTTAACGATTAAATATTCATTTTTGCGATTAAACCAAATGGTTCGAATTCCACTTTAAACTGTAGGTCCAGTCCTGATTAGCCTTTCTGTGCATAAAGTTTACTTTAAACAATTCAATCATCATCAACCACTGTCGTTGCGATTAACGATTATCATTACTCATTTCTTTAATTTTATCAAAACCAAAATATTCATTACAAAAACAAGAAGCAAAGATGGTTTAAATAAAATTCCATATTTATTTTTTAAAAAAAGAAAAATAATTTTATTTAACAAAATAACAATAGAAAAAATAAGACAATGAATCACATACAATCAAAATAAATTACCAAATCTTTTAAAAAATAACAATAGAAAATAAAAAGCACATAGATATTTACAAGTCAAAGAAGCCTTATGATACAATACAAGAAACAATGAATATAACATAATTAAACACAAGAAATATTATTTACAATATTAAAATCAAAGAAAATCAAAATATTAAACACCTCGATGTTTATAATAATGATAACGACAACTACAATTAAACTAAAAATATTTGCAAAGCTGCACCCTTCTCCTCCTCGTCAACCCTCACCCACCCCCGGGAAAGCGCCATCAGTCTCTTGTACTCTCTTGTACCCCGCTTCAATGAATGATCTTGAATAAGGTGCTGGCCCATCTTTATGACGCTTCCCCGGCAGCCGTCGACCTTACAATTGACGCGCCGGTCCGGATTTTTTATCTTCCTCATCCCCTCAGAGGAGGCAAAGTAGTCCTCCATCTGCTTGTTGGAATATAAGTGCCTCCTCCGAAGGTGCCGTGGAACAGTTGCCGACTCCTCCCCGCACTCTGGGCAGATCTTCTGCAAAATACAAAGAGGGAAGACAAAGGCATGAGTTTAACACCGACACGCAGAGATTTATCGATTTACAATTAAATACAGGCACAGAGCGAACGTTTGAATTTCTACGAATAACTCACCTTCCGCCTTACGTTGTTGTTGTTCTTCTTCTTCAGTGCGGGTAGAGGTGGGGGTGTCGGAGCCTCCTCAATATGTTGTTGTTGTTGTAGATGCTGTTGTTGCATTTGGTGTGGCTGCTGCTGTTGTGGCTCTTCCTGTACCTGTGTCTCTTGTCGCTGCAAAGACAAAAATGAAAGAAAAATAGCTGTAGAAACGGACATAACAATTTAGAATATTGCACACACGAAAATACAAGTGAAACCTCTTCGTCACCTGATTGGACTTACAATTAACTCGTTGACGATCTTCAAAGATGCCTCCAGCTGCTCCACCGACATGGTCTCTGGGTAGGGGAGTTGAAGTTCCCTTTCGTCATTTTGAAGTTCAATCAAAGCCCCGTTAATTGACTCTAAAAATTCGATGTCCTCGCCTGTCAAACCTCCAAATACGGGCGTTGCATGGTTACCCGAAGGCAGCATAGCTTCTGTACTGTTGGAGAAAAATGGCCTTCGTTTAATGACAAGACATCGTTAAGCGCGTGGCACATAATAAATCAACAAATAACATAACAAATAGCTTATTTTAAAATCCACACACTCACCTGAAATCCATCTTGAGATTATGGCTTCCTTTCTGCTTCAAGTTAAGCAATACAATGAAGGGAAGAAGAAAAGGTTGCCCAAAAAGATTTCCAGTTCGAATTTAAATTACGAGGTCGTTTATTGGTCAATCAATCGGATTTACGCGACCGACCGGCCGAAGAAGAAGGGAGGGGGTTGGGGCAGAAATGCAGCTGGTCTCCCAAAGCAGGTATCTGAGAAACGTGTAAGACCGGTTTCTTCCATCATCGAGTGTCGAAAGTCTACTTCCCAGCCATCTGTGCAGCAAACGCCAATAAACGGTTTCTCAAACACAAAAATGTAGCGAAAGACCATGAGTGACCATGTTTCATTCCATCTTGGAAAATGGCGGATTTTGTCCCCAGCGACATGCACATCCGCCCCTGAACAACCGTTGAAACTGGCTCCAGTCGGTGAATCGCGCTAACCCCTAACGCAGGGTGGTTGGTGAAGATAACGTGACGGTAAAGTAAGCAGTGGGTGGAGTGTTCGAGTCACGGGAAAAGTTTGATTCTCCATTTGAAATTCATGAAAAATGCTAAATCTTAACGGTTTTTCAATTTTTAACCGAAAATCCCGTTTTGGCGCGAAACTCACAATATCTGGTGGGAGGGAAGCTGCATCATTCCCACACACGAAAACATGCAGGTCTAGCCTAAAGCAAAGTCGGAAGGGTGACTTTCCTAATTAAATCCGCGAGCCTGCGTCCTTCTCGGCCCCCTAACCCGCCATTTCGTGAAAATGCCGTTATAGTGTACTTGTGGCTAACCGAGGAAGACAAAACTTGGGATTCTGGTAATTCGGTACCTCTACTTTCAGATTGTGAAATTTGATAAGGTTCGAACCACGCAAAGTATGAAAAATTGAAGAAAGGAAAAGACAATGTCCTTCTCGGCCCCCAAGAAGCGCTTCTCGGCGAATCACTACCTTCACTTAAAAAGAAGATTAAACTCACCATCCAGATGAGGTGCCAGATCAAATTCCACCGTGACCGCTCACCGTCTTGCTCCAGCTATAGAAGAGAGACCTCTTCAAGAGGTTGCAGAGACTTCAACTGAGGATAAGCAGGCTCGAACCTAGGCTTTGTGTTTCCATGTTCACTGTGCTCCCAGAGCACGCTACATGATTTGTGCTTCGATGGAGTCGCAAGGACGCTACAGCATTTCTGCCTCAATGGAAACTGTGCTTATATAGGATCCCACTTTAAACTGTAGGTCCAGTCCTGATTAGCCTTTCTGTGCATAAAGTGGACTTAACAATTAAATATTCATTTTTGCGATTAAACCAAATGGTTCGAATTCCACTTTAAACTGTAGGTCCAGTCCTGATTAGCCTTTCTGTGCATAAAGTGGACTTAACAATTAAATATTAATTTTTGGATTAAACCAAATGGTTCGAATTCCACTTTAAACTGTAGGTCCAATCCTGATTAGCCTTTCTGTGCATAAAGTGGACTTAACGATTAAATATTCATTTTTGCAATTAAACCAAATGGTTCGAGTCCCACTTTAAACAGTAGGTCCAGTCCTGATTAGCCTTTCTGTGCATAAAGTGGACTTAACAATTAAATATTCATTTTTGCGATTAAACCAAATGGTTCGAATTCCACTTTAAACTGTAGGTCCAGTCCTGATTAGCCTTTCTGTGCATAAAGTGGACTTAACAATTAAATATTCATTTTTGCGATTAAACCAAATGGTTCGAATTCCACTTTAAACTGTAGGTCCAATCCTGATTAGCCTTTCTGTGCATAAAGTGGACTTAACGATTAAATATTCATTTTTGCAATTAAACCAAATGGTTCGAGTCCCACTTTAAACAGTAGGTCCAGTCCTGATTAGCCTTTCTGTGCATAAAGTGGACTTAACGATTAAATATTCATTTTTGCGATTAAACCAAATGGTTCGAATTCCACTTTAAACTGTAGGTCCAGTCCTGATTAGCCTTTCTGTGCATAAAGTTTACTTTAAACAATTCAATCATCATCAACCACTGTCGTTGCGATTAACGATTATCATTACTCATTTCTTTAATTTTATCAAAACCAAAATATTCATTACAAAAACAAGAAGCAAAGATGGTTTAAATAAAATTCCATATTTATTTTTTAAAAAAAGAAAAATAATTTTATTTAACAAAATAACAATAGAAAAAATAAGACAATGAATCACATACAATCAAAATAAATTACCAAATCTTTTAAAAAATAACAATAGAAAATAAAAAGCACATAGATATTTACAAGTCAAAGAAGCCTTATGATACAATACAAGAAACAATGAATATAACATAATTAAACACAAGAAATATTATTTACAATATTAAAATCAAAGAAAATCAAAATATTAAACACCTCGATGTTTATAATAATGATAACGACAACTACAATTAAACTAAAAATATTTGCAAAGCTGCACCCTTCTCCTCCTCGTCAACCCTCACCCACCCCCGGGAAAGCGCCATCAGTCTCTTGTACTCTCTTGTACCCCGCTTCAATGAATGATCTTGAATAAGGTGCTGGCCCATCTTTATGACGCTTCCCCGGCAGCCGTCGACCTTACAATTGACGCGCCGGTCCGGATTTTTTATCTTCCTCATCCCCTCAGAGGAGGCAAAGTAGTCCTCCATCTGCTTGTTGGAATATAAGTGCCTCCTCCGAAGGTGCCGTGGAACAGTTGCCGACTCCTCCCCGCACTCTGGGCAGATCTTCTGCAAAATACAAAGAGGGAAGACAAAGGCATGAGTTTAACACCGACACGCAGAGATTTATCGATTTACAATTAAATACAGGCACAGAGCGAACGTTTGAATTTCTACGAATAACTCACCTTCCGCCTTACGTTGTTGTTGTTCTTCTTCTTCAGTGCGGGTAGAGGTGGGGGTGTCGGAGCCTCCTCAATATGTTGTTGTTGTTGTAGATGCTGTTGTTGCATTTGGTGTGGCTGCTGCTGTTGTGGCTCTTCCTGTACCTGTGTCTCTTGTCGCTGCAAAGACAAAAATGAAAGAAAAATAGCTGTAGAAACGGACATAACAATTTAGAATATTGCACACACGAAAATACAAGTGAAACCTCTTCGTCACCTGATTGGACTTACAATTAACTCGTTGACGATCTTCAAAGATGCCTCCAGCTGCTCCACCGACATGGTCTCTGGGTAGGGGAGTTGAAGTTCCCTTTCGTCATTTTGAAGTTCAATCAAAGCCCCGTTAATTGACTCTAAAAATTCGATGTCCTCGCCTGTCAAACCTCCAAATACGGGCGTTGCATGGTTACCCGAAGGCAGCATAGCTTCTGTACTGTTGGAGAAAAATGGCCTTCGTTTAATGACAAGACATCGTTAAGCGCGTGGCACATAATAAATCAACAAATAACATAACAAATAGCTTATTTTAAAATCCACACACTCACCTGAAATCCATCTTGAGATTATGGCTTCCTTTCTGCTTCAAGTTAAGCAATACAATGAAGGGAAGAAGAAAAGGTTGCCCAAAAAGATTTCCAGTTCGAATTTAAATTACGAGGTCGTTTATTGGTCAATCAATCGGATTTACGCGACCGACCGGCCGAAGAAGAAGGGAGGGGGTTGGGGCAGAAATGCAGCTGGTCTCCCAAAGCAGGTATCTGAGAAACGTGTAAGACCGGTTTCTTCCATCATCGAGTGTCGAAAGTCTACTTCCCAGCCATCTGTGCAGCAAACGCCAATAAACGGTTTCTCAAACACAAAAATGTAGCGAAAGACCATGAGTGACCATGTTTCATTCCATCTTGGAAAATGGCGGATTTTGTCCCCAGCGACATGCACATCCGCCCCTGAACAACCGTTGAAACTGGCTCCAGTCGGTGAATCGCGCTAACCCCTAACGCAGGGTGGTTGGTGAAGATAACGTGACGGTAAAGTAAGCAGTGGGTGGAGTGTTCGAGTCACGGGAAAAGTTTGATTCTCCATTTGAAATTCATGAAAAATGCTAAATCTTAACGGTTTTTCAATTTTCAACCGAAAATCCCGTTTTGGCGGGAAACTCAAAATATCTGGTGGGAGGGAAGCTGCATCATTCCCACACACGAAAACATGCAGGGCTAGCCTAAAGCAAAGTCGAAAGGGTGACTTTCCTAATTAAATCCGCGAGCCTGCGTCCTTCTCGGCCCCCTAACCCGCCATTTCGGGAAAATGCCGTTAAAGTGTACTTGTGGCTAACCGAGGAAGACAAAACTTGGGATTCTGGTAATTCGGTACCTCTCCTTTCAGATTGTGAAATTTGATAAGGTTCGAACCACGCAAAGTATGAAAAATTGAAGAAAGGAAAAGACAATGTCCTTCTCGGCCCCCAAGAAGCGCTTCTCGGCCCCCTAAGCCATTTTTTCGATTTCGAGCAAGCGAGTTCAAATTTCACACGGAGGTAGATCAAGTCAAGGGAACAAAAAAACGTAAATGCCATTTTGAGATATTTCCAAAAACGCGGCCTCCATCTTGGAAAATGGCGCATTTTGTCCCCAGCGACATGCACATCCGGCCCTGAACAACCGTTGAAACTGGCTCCAGTCGGTGAATCGCGCTAACCCCTAACGCAGGGTGGTTGGTGAAGATAACGTGACGGTAAATTAAGCAGTGGGTGGAGTGTTCGAGTCACGGGAAAAGTTTGATTCTCCATTTGAAATTCATGAAAAATGCTAAATCTTAACGGTTTTTCAATTTTCAACCGAAAATCCCGTTTTGGCGCGAAACTCAAATAATTTCTTAGGATGGAAGCTACATCTTTCCCATACACGAAAACGTCGAAGGAAAGCTGAAAGTGACTTTTAGAGTCAAACTGGGAAGCAAAATTCCCAAGTGTGCAGTATAGTATGTTTTTTTCTCTGCATAACGTGGACCTTTTTCAAAATTGAACAGGAAATTCAATTTCCGGGCAAAAGTGACAAAACTTGGGATTCGGGTAAATCAGTACCTCTCCTCACAGATTGTAAAACTTGATGAGGTTCGAACCACGCAAAGTGTGAAAAAGTGAACAAAGGAAAAGACAATGTCCTTCTCGGCCCCCAAGAAGCGCTTCTCGGCCCCCTAAGCCATTTTTTCGATTTCGAGCTAGCGAGTTCAAATTTCACACGAAGGTAGATCAAGTCAAGGGAACAAAAAAACGTAAATGCCATTTTGAGATATTTCCAAAAACGCGGCCTCCATCTTGGAAAATGGCGGATTTTGTCCCCAGCGACATGCACATCCGTCCCTGAACACCCTTTCAAACTTGTTCCAGCAGACGTATCGCGCTAACGCCTAACGCAGGGTGGTTGGTGAAGATAACGTGATGGTAAATTAAGCAGTGGGTGGAGTGTTCGAGTCACGGGAAAAGTTTGATTCTCCATTTGAAATTCATGAAAAATGCTAAATCTTAACGGTTTTTCAATTTTCAACCGAAAATCCCGTTTTGGCGCGAAACTCAAATAATTTCTTAGGATGGAAGCTACATCCTTACCATACACGAAAACATGCAGGGCTAGCCTAAATCAAAGTCGAAAGTTTTCTACCCAGCTTGACTTTCTATTCTGCTTTTGCTCCAGAGATTGCAGTCAAAGTTAAAATTTCTGGGAGAATAATAAAGCTTCCCAGCTTGACTTTCTATTCGGCTTTTGCTCCAGAGATTACCGTCAAAGGCAACAATTCTCGGACATTATAGCTTCCCAAGAAACATGTACAAGCATTGACGCATTATCATCCGTTTTCTTCCCAGCTTGACTTTCTATTCGGCTTTTGCTCCAGTGATTACAGTCAAAGTTAAAAGTTCTGGGAGAATAATAAAGCTTCCCAGCTTGACTTTCTATTCGGCTTTTGCTCCACAGATCGCCGTCAAAGGGAAAAATTCTGGGAGAATAAATCTTCCCAAGAAACTTGTACAAGCAACGCAATGTGGCATTGACACAATATCATCCTCCTCCGTTTTCTTCCCAGCTTGACTTTCTATTCGGCTTTTGCTCCAGAGATTACCGTCAAAGGCAACAATTCTGGGACAATATAGCTTCCCAAGAAACTTGTACAAGCATTGACACAATATCATCCGTTTTCTTCCCAGCTTGACTTTCTATTCGGCTTTTGCTCCAGTGATTACAGTCAAAGTTAAAAGTTCTGGGAGAATAATAAAGCTTCCCAGCTTGACTTTCTATTCGGCTTTTGCTCCACAGATTGCCGTCAAAGGCAAAAGTTCTGGGAAAATAAATCTTCCCAAGAAACTTGTACAAGCAACGCAATGTGGCATTGACACAATATCATCCTCCTCCGTTTTCTTCCCAGCTTGACTTTCTATTCGGCTTTTGCTCCAGAGATTCCCGTCAAAGGCAAAAATTCTGGGAGAATAAAGCTTCCCAAGAAACTTGTACAAGCAACGCAATGTGGCAGTGACACAATATCATCCTCCTCCGTTTTCTTCCCAGCTTGACTTTCTATTCGGCTTTTGCTCCAGATATTGCCGTCAAAGGCAAAAAAAATTCTGGGAGAATAAAGCTTCCCAAGAAACTTGTACATGCAAGGCAATGTGGCATTGACACAATATCATCCTCCTCACTTTTCTTCCCAGCTTGACTTTCTATTCGGCTTTTGCTCCAGAGATTACCGTCAAAGGCAAAAAAAATTCTGGGAGAATAAAGCTTCCCAAGAAACTTGTACAAGCAAGGCAATGTGGCATTGACACAATATCATCCTTCTCCGTTTTCTTCCCACCTTTACTTTCTATTCGGCTTTTGCTCCAGATATTGCCGTCAAAGGCAAAAAAAAATTCTGGGACAATAAAGCTTCCCAAGAAACTTTGTACAAGCAGCTCAATGTGGCAGTGACACAATATCATCCTCCTCTGTTTTCTTCCCAGCTTGACTTTCAATTCGGCTTTTGCTCCAGAGATTGCCGTCAAAGGCAAAAAAAATTCTGTGACAATAAGGGTTCCCAAGAAACTTGTACAATCAACATAATGTGGCAGTGACACAATATCACCCTCCTCAGATTTCTTCCCACCTTTACTTTCTATTCGGCTCTTGCTCCAGAGATTACCGTCAAAGGCAACAATTCTGGGACAATATAGCTTCCCAAGAAACTTGTACAAGCATTGACACAATATCATCCGTTTTCTTCCCAGCTTGACTTTCTATTCGGCTTTTGCTCCAGTGATTACAGTCAAAGTTAAAATTTCTGGGAGAATAATAAAGCTTCCCAGCTTGACTTTCTATTTGGCTTTTGCTCCACAGATTGCCGTCAAAGGCAAAAATTCTGGGAGAATAAAGCTTCCCAAGAAACTTGTACAAGCAACGCAATGTGGCATTGACACAATATCATCCTCCTCAGTTTTCTTCCCACCTTTACTTTCTATTCGGCTTTTGCTCCACAGATTGCCGTCAAAGGCAAAAAAAATTCTGGGAGAATAAATCTTCCCAAGAAACTTGTACAAGCTACGCAATGTGGCATTGACACAATATCATCCTCCTCCGTTTTCTTCCCAGCTTGACTTTCTATTCGGCTTTTGCTCCAGAGATTGCCGTCAAAGGCAAAAATTCTGGGAGAATAAAGCTTCCCAAGAAACTTGTACAAGCAACGCAATGTGGCAGTGACACAATATCATCCTCCTCCGTTTTCTTCCCAGCTTGACTTTCTATTCGGCTTTTGCTCCAGATATTGCCGTCAAAGGCAAAAAAAATTCTGGGAGAATAAAGCTTCCCAAGAAACTTGTACATGCAAGGCAATGTGGCATTGACACAATATCATCCTCCTCACTTTTCTTCCCAGCTTGACTTTCTATTCGGCTTTTGCTCCAGAGATTACCGTCAAAGGCAAAAAAAATTCTGGGAGAATAAAGCTTCCCAAGAAACTTGTACAAGCAAGGCAATGTGGCATTGACACAATATCATCCTTCTCCGTTTTCTTCCCACCTTTACTTTCTATTCGGCTTTTGCTCCAGATATTGCCGTCAAAGGCAAAAAAAAATTCTGGGACAATAAAGCTTCCCAAGAAACTTTGTACAAGCAACTCAATGTGGCAGTGACACAATATCATCCTCCTCTGTTTTCTTCCCAGCTTGACTTTCAATTCGGCTTTTGCTCCAGAGATTGCCGTCAAAGGCAAAAAAAATTCTGTGACAATAAGGGTTCCCAAGAAACTTGTACAATCAACATAATGTGGCAGTGACACAATATCACCCTCCTCAGATTTCTTCCCACCTTTACTTTCTATTCGGCTCTTGCTCCAGAGATTACCGTCAAAGGCAACAATTCTGGGACAATATAGCTTCCCAAGAAACTTGTACAAGCATTGACACAATATCATCCGTTTTCTTCCCAGCTTGACTTTCTATTCGGCTTTTGCTCCAGTGATTACAGTCAAAGTTAAAATTTCTGGGAGAATAATAAAGCTTCCCAGCTTGACTTTCTATTTGGCTTTTGCTCCACAGATTGCCGTCAAAGGCAAAAATTCTGGGAGAATAAAGCTTCCCAAGAAACTTGTACAAGCAACGCAATGTGGCATTGACACAATATCATCCTCCTCAGTTTTCTTCCCACCTTTACTTTCTATTCGGCTTTTGCTCCACAGATTGCCGTCAAAGGCAAAAAAAATTCTGGGAGAATAAATCTTCCCAAGAAACTTGTACAAGCTACGCAATGTGGCATTGACACAATATCATCCTCCTCCGTT
The DNA here is from genome assembly GCF_977018435.1 of Lepisma saccharinum. Classification (NCBI taxonomy): domain Eukaryota; kingdom Metazoa; phylum Arthropoda; class Insecta; order Zygentoma; family Lepismatidae; genus Lepisma; species Lepisma saccharinum. The sequence continues at coordinate 76,484 of NW_028143259.1, read as the reverse complement.
TTCTTCCCAGCTTGACTTTCTATTCGGCTTTTGCTCCAGAGATTGCCGTCAAAGGCAAAAATTCTGGGAGAATAAAGCTTCCCAAGAAACTTGTACAAGCAACGCAATGTGGCAGTGACACATTATCATCCTCGTCTTTTTTTCTTCCCAGCCTGACATTCTATTCGGCTTTTGCTCCAGAGATTGCCGTGAAAGGCAAAGAATAATCTGGGAGAATAAAGCTTCCCAAGAAACTTGTACAATCAACATAATGTGGCAGTGACACAATATCACCCTCCTCAGTTTTCTTCCCACCTTTACTTTCTATTCGGCTTTTGCGCCCACAGATTGCCGTCAAAGGCAAAAGTTCTGGGAGAATAAATCTTCCCAAGAAACTTGTACAAGCTACGCAATGTGGCATTGACACAATATCATCCTCCTCCGTTTTCTTCCCAGCTTGACTTTCTATTCGGCTTTTGCTCCAGAGATTGCCGTCAAAGGCAAAAATTCTGGGAGAATAAAGCTTCCCAAGAAACTTGTACAAGCAACGCAATGTGGCATTGACAAAATATCATCCACCTCAGTTTTCTTTCCTGCTTGACTTCTCGACAAACTTCTAAAAGCACGGTAACGTGGCAAAGGCACACACACACAAAAAATTCTCCTCCTCAGTTTTCTTCCCAGCTTGACTTTCTATTGAGCTTTTGCTCCAGAGATTACCGTCAAAGGCAACAATTCTGGGACAATATAGCTTCCCAAGAAACTTGTACAAGCATTGACACAATATCATCCGTTTTCTTCCCAGCTTGACTTTTTATTCGGCTTTTGCTCCAGTGATTACAGTCAAAGTTAAAAGTTCTGGGAGAATAATAAAGCTTCCCAGCTTGACTTTCTATTCGGCTTTGGCTCCACAGATTGCCGTCAAAGGCAAAAATTCTGGGAGAATAAATCTTCCCAAGAAACTTGTACAAGCAACGCAATGTGGCATTGACACAATATCATCCTCCTCCGTTTTCTTCCCAGCTTGACTTTCTATTCGGCTTTTGCTCCAGAGATTGCCGTCAAAGGCAAAAATTCTGGGAGAATAAATCTTCCCAAGAAACTTGTACAAGCAACGCAATGTGGCAGTGACACAATATCATCCTCCTCCGTTTTCTTCCCAGCTTGACTTTCTATTCGGCTTTTGCTCCAGAGATTGCCGCCAAAGGCAAAAATTCTGGGAGAATAAATCTTCCCAAGAAACTTGTACAAGCAACGCAATGTGGCAGTGACACAATATCACCCTCCTCCGTTTTCTTCCCAGCTTGACTTTCTATTCGGCTTTTGCTCCAGAGATTGCCGTCAAAGGCAAAAAAAATTCTGGGACAATAAAGCTTCCCAAGAAACTTGTACAAGCAACATAATGTGGCAGTGACACAATATCACCCTCCTCAGTTTTCTTCCCACCTTTACTTTCTATTCGGCTTTTGCTCCAGAGATTACCGTCAAAGGCAACAATTCTGGGACAATATAGCTTCCCAAGAAACTTGTACAAGCATTGACAAAATATCATCCGTTTTCTTCCCAGCTTGACTTTTTATTCGGCTTTTGCTCCAGTGATTACAGTCAAAGTTAAAAGTTCTGGGAGAATAATAAAGCTTCCCAGCTTGACTTTCTATTCGGCTTTTGCTCCACAGATTGCCGTCAAAGGCAAAAATTCTGGGAGAATAAATCTTCCCAAGAAACTTGTACAAGCAACGCAATGTGGCATTGACACAATATCATCCTCCTCAGTTTTCTTCCCACCTTTACTTTCTATTCGGCTTTTGCTCCACAGATTGCCGTCAAAGGCAAAAGTTCTGGGAGAATAAATCTTCCCAAGAAACTTGTACAAGCTACGCAATGTGGCATTGACACAATATCATCCTCCTCCGTTTTCTTCCCAGCTTGACTTTCTATTCGGCTTTTGCTCCAGAGATTGCCGTCAAAGGCAAAAATTCTGGGAGAATAAATCTTCCCAAGAAACTTGTACAAGCAACGCAATGTGGCAGTGACACAATATCATCCTCCTCCGTTTTCTTCCCAGCTTGACTTTCTATTCGGCTTTTGCTCCAGAGATTGCCGTCAAAGGCAAAAATTCTGGGAGAATAAATCTTCCCAAGAAACTTGTACAAGCAACGCAATGTGGCAGTGACACAATATCATCCTCCTCCGTTTTCTTCCCAGCTTGACTTTCTATTCGGCTTTTGCTCCAGAGATTGCCGTCAAAGGCAAAAAAAATTCTGGGACAATAAAGCTTCCCAAGAAACTTGTACAAGCAACATAATGTGGCAGTGACACAATATCACCCTCCTCAGTTTTCTTCCCACCTTTACTTTCTATTCGGCTTTTGCTCCAGAGATTACCGTCAAAGGCAACAATTCTGGGACAATATAGCTTCCCAAGAAACTTGTACAAGCATTGACACAATATCATCCGTTTTCTTCCCAGCTTGACTTTTTATTCGGCTTTTGCTCCAGTGATTACAGTCAAAGTTAAAAGTTCTGGGAGAATAATAAAGCTTCCCAGCTTGACATTCTATTCGGCTTTTGCTCCACAGATTGCCGTCAAAGGCAAAAATTCTGGGAGAATAAATCTTCCCAAGAAACTTGTACAAGCAACGCAATGTGGCATTGACACAATATCATCCTCCTCAGTTTTCTTCCCACCTTTACTTTCTATTCGGCTTTTGCTCCACAGATTGCCGTCAAAGGCAAAAGTTCTGGGAGAATAAATCTTCCCAAGAAACTTGTACAAGCTACGCAATGTGGAATTGACACAATATCATCCTCCTCCGTTTTCTTCCCAGCTTGACTTTCTATTCGGCTTTTGCTCCAGAGATTGCCGTCAAAGGCAAAAATTCTGGGAGAATAAAGCTTCCCAAGAAACTTGTACAAGCAACGCAATGTGGCATTGACAAAATATCATCCACCTCAGTTTTCTTCCCAGCTTGACTTCTCGACAAACTTCTAAAAGCACGGTAACGTGGCAAAGGCACACACACACAAACAATTCTCCTCCTCAGTTTTCTTCCCAGCTTGACTTTCTATTCGGCTTTTGCTCCAGAGATTACCGTCAAACGCAAAAAAAATTCTCGGAGAATATAGCTTCCCAAGAAACTTGTACAAGCATTGACACAATATCATCCGTTTTCTACCCAGCTTGACTTTCTATTCTGCTTTGCTCCTGAGATTGCCGTCAAAGGCAAAAAAAATTCTGGGACAATAAAGCTTCCCAAGAAACTTGTACAATCAACATAATGTGGCAGTGACACAATATCACCCTCCTCAGTTTTCTTCCCACCTTTACTTTCTATTCGGCTTTTGCTCCAGAGATTACCGTCAAAGGCAACAATTCTGGGACAATATAGCTTCCCAAGAAACTTGTACAAGCATTGACACAATATCATCCGTTTTCTTCCCAGCTTGACTTTTTATTCGGCTTTTGCTCCAGTGATTACAGTCAAAGTTAAAAGTTCTGGGAGAATAATAAAGCTTCCCAGCTTGACTTTCTATTCGGCTTTGGCTCCACAGATTGCCGTCAAAGGCAAAAATTCTGGGAGAATAAAGCTTCCCAAGAAACTTGTACAAGCAACGCAATGTGGCATTGACACAATATCATCCTCCTCCGTTTTCTTCCCAGCTTGACTTTCTATTCGGCTTTTGCTCCAGAGATTGCCGTCAAAGGCAAAAATTCTGGGAGAATAAATCTTCCCAAGAAACTTGTACAAGCAACGCAATGTGGAAGTGACACAATATCATCCTCCTCCGTTTTCTTCCCAGCTTGACTTTCTATTCTGCTTTTGCTCCAGAGATTGCCGTCAAAGGCAAAGATTCTGGGACAATAAAGCTTCCCAAGAAACTTGTACAAGCAACGCAATGTGGCATTGACACAATATCATCCTCCTCCGTTTTCTTCCCAGCTTGACTTTCTATTCGGCTTTTGCTCCAGAGATTCCCGTCAAAGGCAAAAAAAATTCTGGGACAATGAAGCTTCCCAAGAAACTTGTACAATCAACATAATGTGGCAGTGACACAATATCACCCTCCTCAGTTTTCTTCCCACCTTTACTTTCTATTCGGCTTTTGCTCCAGAGATTACCGTCAAAGGCAACAATTCTGGGACAATATAGCTTCCCAAGAAACTTGTACAAGCATTGACACAATATCATCCGTTTTCTTCCCAGCTTGACTTTTTATTCGGCTTTTGCTCCAGTGATTACAGTCAAAGTTAAAAGTTCTGGGAGAATAATAAAGCTTCCCAGCTTGACTTTCTATTCGGCTTTGGCTCCACAGATTGCCGTCAAAGGCAAAAATTCTGGGAGAATAAAGCTTCCCAAGAAACTTGTACAAGCAACGCAATGTGGCATTGACACAATATCATCCTCCTCCGTTTTCTTCCCAGCTTGACTTTCTATTCGGCTTTTGCTCCAGAGATTGCCGTCAAAGGCAAAAATTCTGGGAGAATAAATCTTCCCAAGAAACTTGTACAAGCAACGCAATGTGGCAGTGACACAATATCATCCTCCTCCGTTTTCTTCCCAGCTTGACTTTCTATTCGGCTTTTGCTCCAGAGATTGCCGTCAAAGGCAAAAATTCTGGGAGAATAAATCTTCCCAAGAAACTTGTACAAGCAACGCAATGTGGCAGTGACACAATATCATCCTCCTCCGTTTTCTTCCCAGCTTGACTTTCTATTCGGCTTTTGCTCCAGAGATTGCCGTCAAAGGCAAAGATTCTGGGACAATAAAGCTTCCCAAGAAACTTGTACAAGCAACGCAATGTGGCATTGACACAATATCATCCTCCTCCGTTTTCTTCCCAGCTTGACTTTCTATTCGGCTTTTGCTCCAGAGATTACCGTCAAAGGCAACAATTCTGGGACAATATAGCTTCCCAAGAAACTTGTACAAGCATTGACACAATATCATCCGTTTTCTTCCCAGCTTGACTTTTTATTCGGCTTTTGCTCCAGTGATTACAGTCAAAGTTAAAAGTTCTGGGAGAATAATAAAGCTTCCCAGCTTGACTTTCTATTCGGCTTTGGCTCCACAGATTGCCGTCAAAGGCAAAAATTCTGGGAGAATAAATCTTCCCAAGAAACTTGTACAAGCAACGCAATGTGGCATTGACACAATATCATCCTCCTCCGTTTTCTTCCCAGCTTGACTTTCTATTCGGCTTTTGCTCCAGAGATTGCCGTCAAAGGCAAAGATTCTGGGACAATAAAGCTTCCCAAGAAACTTGTACAAGCAACGCAATGTGGCAGTGACACCCGCACAAATCTCCTCTCCTACGTTTTCTTCCCAGCCTGACTTTCTATTCGGCTTTTGCTCCAGAGATTACCGTCAAAGGTAAAAGTTCTGGTAGAATAAAGCTTCCCAGCTTTACTTTCTATTCGGCTTTTGCTCCACAGATTACCGTCAAAGGTAAAAGATGTGGGACAATGAAGCTTCCCAGCTTGACTTTCCATTCGGCTTTTGCTCCAGAGATTACCGTTAAAGGCAAAAATTCTGGGAGAATAAAGCTTCCCAAGAAACTTGTACAAGCAAGGCAATGTGTCATTGACAAAATATGATCCACCTCAGTTTTCTTCCCAGCTTGACTTCTCCACAAACTTCTAAAAGCACGGTAATGTGGCAAAGGCACACACACACACAAACAATTCTCCTTTTCAGTTTTCTTCCCAGCTTTACTTTCTATTCGGCTTTTGCTCCAGAGATTGCCGTTAAAGGCAAAAAATAATCTGGGAGAATAAAGCTTCCCAAGAAACTTGTACAAGCAACATAATGTGGCAGTGACACAATATCACCCTCCTCAGTTTTCTTCCCACCTTTACTTTCTATTCGGCTTTTGCTCCAGAGATTGCCGTTGAAGGCAAAAATCCTGGGTGAATGAAGCTTCTCCACAAACTTCTAAAAGGACGGTAATGTTGCAAAGGCACACACACAAACAATTCTCCTCCTCAGTTTTCTTCCCCGCTTTACTTTCTATTCGGCTTTTGCTCCAGAGATCGCCGTCAAAGGTAAAAGTTCTGGGAGAATAAAGCTTCCCAGCTTTACTTTCTATTCGGCTTTTGCTCCAGAGATTACCGTTCAAGGCAAAAAAAATTCTGGGACAATAAAGCTTCCCAAGAAACTTGTACAAGCAACTCAATGTGGCAGTGACACAATATCATCCTCCTCTGTTTTCTTCCCAGCTTGACTTTCAATTCGGCTTTTGCTCCAGAGATTGCCGTTAAAGGCAAAAAATAATCTGGGAGATTAAAGCTTCCCAAGAAACTTGTACAATCAACATAATGTGGCAGTGACACAATATCACCCTCCTCAGTTTTCTTCCCACCTTTACTTTCTATTCGGCTTTTGCTCCAGAGATTGCCGTTGAAGGCAAAAATCCTGGGTGAATGAAGCTTCTCCACAAACTTCTAAAAGGACGGTAATGTTGCAAAGGCACACACACAAACAATTCTCCTCCTCAGTTTTCTTCCCAGCTTTACTTTCTATTCGGCTTTTGCTCCAGAGATCGCCGTCAAAGGTAAAAGTTCTGGGAGAATAAAGCTTCCCAGCTTTACTTTCTATTCGGCTTTTGCTCCAGAGATTACCGTTAAAGTCAAAAATTCTTTGAGAATGGATCTTCCCAACAAACATCTACAATGTGGCAAAGGCACACAAATCTGCTTTTCTGTTTTGTTCCCAGCTTGACTTGCTATTGGGGTTTTGCTCCACAGATTACCGTTAAAGGTAAAAATTCTGGGAGAGTAAACTTGCTCGTCCACAAACTTCTCGGCCAAGCACCATCATATACACACCTCTCGTCCACTTTCATCCCAGCTTGGCTTCGAATGTGGATTGCTCTCTCTTTGTCTAAAAGACAAATCTTTGTGCTGTGCAGTGTTCAACTGCTGCTTTCGTTCTCTACAGTTAGTTTCTAACTGCAAAGAAACAACATTTTTCATTCGCAACTTGGCTTGGAGTCAAGTTGTTGCCTCCCAGGCTAAACTGGGAGGTCCTTCTTCTTCTTGTTTGGTCGGCTGGGTAGAAACCCCAAAGTCCAGCGATCCGCCACCTGCTGGAAGCCCCGGTTGCCAGCAACCGGTTAAGGTGCCGGCTTCCGGTTCGGGTGTCCTCCCCCGGTCGAAACTGGGGTCTGGACTCCCGGCGAAGGTCCCGGAGGGACCTCCTGAAAGAGAATAGGAGTTGTTTCAGGTGCCGTGCAGCCGACAGCACGAACCTGCAAGCGAGGGCTGCCTTTCAACGGGTCGCCACCGTACGGAGGCTTCACCGCTCACGACGCCCCGCCAGATACTCAAGTCGTCTACGAGTGGTTCAAGGGTCCCAACTTCCGAGTGCTTGATTACCCCGTGAATCCCCATCTAGAATCCCAAAGACCTCGGTCAGTGGGGCAAGTGGGCGGAGTCTCGATGGCACTACTCGCGGGGAGCCTCACCCCCCGGGTTGGGGGGGGGGTGGTTGGTGACTCCCCGCCTTACCGGTCCCCCGTGAGGGGGTCCAGCGTTGGTGGTTCTGCCTTTCAGAGTGCAGGGACCCACGGTCACGCAGCTCCGGGCACGGCTTCGGCCTTAGAGGCGTTCAGGCTTCAGCCGTCGGACGTAGCTTCGCACCAAGGTTCGATCGAACCGGCGCGGTACCATTGGTCCGAACCTGGGGTTCCTCTCGTACTAACCAGGATTACCTTGGCCGCGTTCTAAACGCCAGGAGGATAAAACTAACCTGTCTCACGACGGTCTAAACCCAGCTCACGTTCCTTGTTGGTTGGTGAACAATCATACGCTCGGGGAGCGCTGCGTCCCCACGGTAAGAAGAGCCGACATCGAAGGATCAAAAAGCCGCGTCGCTATGAACGCTTGGCGGCCACGAGCCAGTTATCCCTGTGGTAACTTTTCTGTCACCTCCCGCCGAAGATCCTTCGGACGGGGAGGATCGATAGGCCCCGGTTTCCCGGGTCCCACCCGTACTGAGGGTGCGGATCAGGGCGGCTTTTGCCCTTTCGCTCTACCCGAGGTTTCTGGCCTCGGTGAGCCGCCCTTAGGACACCTGCGTTATCCTTTGACAGATGTTCCGCCCCAGACGAACTCCCCACCTGCCGTTGTCCCCGGATCGGGTCGGCCCCCTGTCCGGCACGGACCGGGAGTCCGGTCCGGCCGGCCAGTAGCAGGGGCCTTGGTTCATGAACGGCGTGCGACGAAGCCGGAGCCCCGACGCCCGCGTCCCGCCCAACCGGGTGAGTCGGGAAACCGTGAGAGTAGTGGTATTTCACCGGCGGGCACCCGAAGGAGCCCTCCCACTTATGCTACACCTCGTCACGTCTCCCGACAGCGGCAGACTAGAGTCAAGCTCAACAGGGTCTTCTTTCCCCGCTGACATTCTCCAAGCCCGTTCCCTTGGCTGTGGTTTCGCTAGACAGTAGGTAGGGACAGAGGGAATCTCGTTAATCCATTCATGCGCGTCACTAATTGGATGACGAGGCATTTGGCTACCTTAAGAGAGTCATAGTTACTCCCGCCGTTTACCCGCGCTTCCCTGAATTTCTTCAGCGCGACATTCAGAGCACTGGGCAGAAATCACATCCCGTCAACACCCTTCCAGGCTGTCGAGATGCTTTGTTTTAATTAAACAGTCGGATTCCCCTGGTCCGTGCCGGTTCTGAGTCGACCGTTCGTCGGCGGCCGACTCGAGGGGAGGCACGTTCCCCCCAGCGCCCCCGAGGGGGCCCAGGGGTTAGGTGCGTTCCCCTCAGAGAGCCCAGGGACGCTCGCGGAAGTCCGACGCGCGGTCCAAGCTTGGAACAACCCCGGAAGGATGTCCCTCGCCAAGACCCACGCCGGACCGAACCCGCGGTGGCCCCCCGGGCCCCGACCGGCCCCGGTCCCCAGAGCCAATCCTTGTTCCGAAGGTACGGATCCAGATTGCCGACTTCCCTTACCCACATTAGTCTATCGTCAAGAGGCTCTTTACCTCGGAGGCCAGATGCGGATTCGGGTACGGCCAGGCCTCGGGACTCTGCTGCGCTGTTCCCACCAAGATTTTCAAGGTCCGACGGGCACCCGGGGAAACCGCACCCAACTACGGTTCTCTTAGCTTTCCCCAGTGTCCCCTTCTCCTTCTGGGAAGATTCCGGGGAGCGTAGGGGATCGCTCTGACAGAACAGACAACTCTGCCCCCGGGACCCGACGGATTCTCCTGGTGCCACCAGTTACCTGGACTTACGGACTTCGAGGGAACCCGCGACGCACTCCCGGTCCCGAGACGCGGCGGAGGGCTGGATACCCCACTTCCCTTTCGACCGCGGCCGAGACGCCGGCGCCTCGCGCTAACCACTACACCTCACCCGGTGGCAGCGCGAAACTGACCCGACGCATCGGTGGGAGTTTTCCGCGGTCTAAGGACCGGCTCACCCGCCTGCAACTGCTGTTGAGGCGGAACCCTTCTCCACGTCTGACCTCAGCGAGGTCTCATCAGATTATTTGCTACTACCACCAAGATCTGCAACGACGGCGGCTCCAGGCAGGCTCGCGCCCAGACCCTTCCACGCTCACCGCCGCGCCCTCCTACTCACCGCCGCGTCATTCTTACATAGTTGACTATGCATGGAGCATTGCGGCGGCGGCCGGGTATAGGCACGACGCTCGATTGCCATCCATTTTCAGGGCCGGTTGCTTCGGCAGGTGAGTCGTTACACACTCCTTAGCGGATGCCGACTTCCATGGCCACCGCCCTGCTGTCTTGAGCAACCGACGCCTTTCATGGTTTGAGCAGCGTCGATTCAGGCGCCTTAACCCGGCGTTTGGTTCATCCCACAGCGCCAGTCCTGCTTACCAGGAGCGGCCCACTGAGCACTCGGGTCCAAGAACGCCCCGCTTCGCCCTATGGGCAAGCGGGACATCCATCCCGTTCAGAGTTTGAGAGTGGGTCGAGGCCGTTTCGGCCCCGAGGCCCCCGGTCATTCGCTTTACCGGGATGGACCCCCCTTGCGAGCGCCAGCTGTCCTGAGGGACACTTCGGAGGGAACCAGCTACTAGACGGTTCGATTGGCCTTTCGCCACTATGCTTAGCTCAGACGGTCGATTTGCACGTCAGAGGCGGTTCGGACTTCCACCAGGGTTTCCCCTGGATTCGTCCTGGCCGAGCATAGTTCACCATCTTTCGGGTCCCAGCGAGTGGGCTCATAGGTACGATCCCCGCACCCGGAGGTGGGGGATCGCCCCGGGACTGCGCGAGGGCCCTTCGTTGAGCGACTCCGGGTCACCTCGATCGTCCCAGTCGCTTTGACTGCGCCTTCGGGTTTAGTGATTCCCTTAGACTCGCCCACGCGCTAGACTCCTTGGTCCGTGTTTCAAGACGGGTCGGATGGGCCACTCGTTGACCACCGCACGGGCCCGGGGCTCACAGTACGCCCCCCGCGAACCCCCCGAACGAGCGGGGGACGGGGGGACACTGCCAGGCACGCCACAGCGAGCTGCGACCTCTACGCCTTCCGCCTAAAAACGGCGGCGGATCCCCAGGCCTGCCCATGAGCCGTCGGGTTCCGTCCGGGTCACCGGGGGTTCTCCGGACGAGCCAGAGAGCTCCACCCCAGGCCCTTAGGACGGATCCCAACGAGCCGCGGTGCCCTACCGGGCGCGGAATGAAGGGGGACCGTCCCGGACGCACCCTCGCAGACGGGATGTCCCTAAGGAAGGGGACAACCCCGCTAGGGGGCCGGAGACTTAGTCCTTAACCCTTGAATCACCTTCCCCCATCGAACTCTCGAGCTCCATCCGTTTGACCCCCAGGCGGTTTCACGTACTATTGAACTCTCTCTTCAAAGTTCTTTTCAACTTTCCCTCGCGGTACTTGTTCGCTATCGGTCTCGTGGTGATATTTAGCCTTAGGAGGAATCTACCTCCCACTTAGGGATGCATTCCAGAGCATCCCGAATCCTTGGGAAAGCGCCCAGCCCGACTCGGCAAGACGGAGGTTCGCACGGGCCTAGCACCCTCTGTGGGATGTTGGTCCTTTCAAGTTACACTTAGAACCTCCCGCCGAGCGGGATTTACGGACGTTCCCTTCCACCAAATCGCCCACCGGCTCGGATAACCGTGCCGGAGGCTTGGGTGGCGGGCTTCTCCCTTTTCGCTCGCGGCTACCGAGGGAATCATTGTTATTTTCTTTTCCTCCGCATATTGATATGCTTAAATCGTGCGGGTGGTCAACCCTGAGTCGAGGTCGGGTGCTAACTTTACATTGCGGTTTCCTAGGAGGTCCGAGGGATCTTCCTCGTCGCCCAACGCAGGTCCTCCTATCTAGACGGTAAGGCGGCTCTCGAGTTCGGCGGAAACCTCTAATCTTGACCGAGCTCTCCTTCCGCGCGAACCGAAGAGACAGGCTCTTCCACGCGTCCGTAGACGACTGTTGGAAACTTACCCTGCGTTCAACGCGAGGCACCCGCCCGGACGAAACTGAGTCGTCCGGCCGGCTCTCCCACTCCACGTAATTCCAAACTTTGGAAATTTAACCTTCCGAGCATCAGAGTGGTCCAGCCACAATGTCCGAAGAAGCCTACATCCCGATCACCGGCGAGCAACTATAGTCGGGCCGGCAAATGTGCCGGCCGGACATGCATAGCCTTTTTCATTATCCACATACTTTATTCAATTTGCTCTACAGCTAGGTTCAACCTAACTGCAAAAGACAACCATCTCTGAAAGTTGCTCGCCCCTGAATGCTCGGAAAGCTGCTTCCGGGATACGGATACGGACTGCTCCGGGATGACCCCGCTCCTTCGAGGCCCCTTCCACGCACGCCCGGATCCGTAGACCGGTCTTTCCACTTCTTGTACTAGAATGGAGTCCTCCGAGAAGACGACCTCAAGGCCGACTCCTAATGATCCTGTTTCGGATTCGACCTCGCGACCGCTCTTACCTCGCTGAGAGAGGCGGCCGCGAGACTTTCGTGGCGTGCTGTTACACGCGCTGTGCTCGCAAGAGCACATGTGTCATTTAGAAACTTCCGACACTCAACCAGGACCGACCCAGGTAAAGACCCGGGCCGCAATGTGCATTCGAAACCGTCGATGCTCTCTGTTTTGCAGATCGCAAATTGACTCGCAGCTAGCTGCGTTCTTCATCGACCCACGAGCCAAGTGATCCCCCGCCTGGGGTTGTTTCTGGTTTGCTGAAGTGCGACAGGTCGCACTTCGGCGGAATGATGTGTCTGTTCATCGGGAAGCGCCCTCGCGAGCCTCCCCGGATGATACCTACCCCCCCGTCTCCAAGGCCTCGAGACGGGGTTCGGGTGCATGTTTTAGCGGGGCGATACCTTTAAAGGTCGAGTCTCACCTACCCCTGTTAACGTGCAACTTTGAAAGTGCCGGCCAATTATAGTCTGGCCGACGCAAGCGCCGGCCGGAAGGACATGCATGGCAAGTTTTCCCGGCATCTTTTTTTCATTCTCCACGTGCTTTCTTTAAGTTACTCTACAGCTAGGTTACACCTAACTGCAAAAGACAAACATCTCTGCCCGCACTTGTGCAAGACTGTAATTGACCTACACAATTCTATTCGGTTTTTGCTCCAGAGATTACCGTCAAAGGCAAAAAAATTTCTGGGAGAATAAAGCTTCCCAAGAAACTTGTACAAGCAAGGCAATGTGGCATTGACACAATATCACACTCCTCTGTTTTCTTCCCAGCTTGACTTTCCATTCGGCTTTTGCTCCACAGATTACCGTCAAAGGCAAAAAAATTTCTGGGAGAATAAAGCTTCCCAAGAAACTTGTACAAGCATGGCAATGTGGCATTGACACAATATCACACTCCTCTGTTTTCTTCCCAGCTTGACTTTCTATTCGGCTTTTGCTCCACAGATTACCGTCAAAGGCAAAAAATTTCTGGGAGAATAAAACTTCCCAAGAAACTTGTACAAGCATGGCAATGTGGCATTGACACAATATCACACTCCTCTGTTTTCTTCCCAGCTTGACTTTCTATTCGGCTTTTGCTCCACAGATTACCGTCAAAGGCAAAAAATTTCTGGGAGAATAAAGCTTCCCAAGAAACTTGTACAAGCATGGCAATGTGGCATTGACACAATATCACACTCCTCTGTTTTCTTCCCAGCTTGACTTTCTATTCGGCTTTTGCTCCACAGATTACCGTCAAAGGCAAAAAATTTCTGGGAGAATAAAGCTTCCCAAGAAACTTGTACAAGCATGGCAATGTGGCATTGACACAATATCACACTCCTCTGTTTTCTTCCCAGCTTGACTTTCTATTCGGCTTTTGCTCCACAGATTACCGTCAAAGGCAAAAAATTTCTGGGAGAATAAAGCTTCCCAAGAAACTTGTACAAGCATGGCAATGTGGCATTGACACAATATCACACTCCTCTGTTTTCTTCCCAGCTTGACTTTCTATTCGGCTTTTGCTCCACAGTTTACCGTCAAAGGCAAAAAATTTCTGGGAGAATAAAGCTTCCCAAGAAACTTGTACAAGCATGGCAATGTGGCATTGACACAATATCACACTCCTCTGTTTTCTTCCCAGCTTGACTTTCTATTCGGCTTTTGCTCCACAGATTACCGTCAAAGGCAAAAAAATTTCTGGGAGAATAAAACTTCCCAAGAAACTTGTACAAGCATGGCAATGTGGCATTGACACAATATCACACTCCTCTGTTTTCTTCCCAGCTTGACTTTCTATTCGGCTTTTGCTCCACAGATTACCGTCAAAGGCAAAAAAATTTCTGGGAGAATAAAACTTCCCAAGAAACTTGTACAAGCATGGCAATGTGGCATTGACACAATATCACACTCCTCTGTTTTCTTCCCAGCTTGACTTTCTATTCGGCTTTTGCTCCACAGATTACCGTCAAAGGCAAAAAAATTTCTGGGAGAATAAAACTTCCCAAGAAACTTGTACAAGCATGGCAATGTGGCATTGACACAATATCACACTCCTCTGTTTTCTTCCCAGCTTGACTTTCTATTCGGCTTTTGCTCCACAGATTACCGTCAAAGGCAAAAAAATTTCTGGGAGAATAAAACTTCCCAAGAAACTTGTACAAGCATGGCAATGTGGCATTGACACAATATCACACTCCTCTGTTTTCTTCCCAGCTTGACTTTCTATTCGGCTTTTGCTCCACAGATTACCGTCAAAGGCAAAAAAATTTCTGGGAGAATAAAGCTTCCCAAGAAACTTGTACAAGCAAGGCAATGTGGCAGGGACACAAATCTGCTTCTCTGTTTTCTTCCCAGCTTGACTTTCTATTGGGGTTTTGCTCCACAGATTACCGTCAAAGGTAAAAGATGTGGGAGAATGCATGCATGGCATGTCTGCCGGCAACTTTTTCATTCTCAACGTGCTTTCTTTAATTTGCTCTACAGTTAGGTTCAACGTAACTGCAAAAGACAACCATTCATTCAAAATTCATAGTAGGGCCGCACGAATGCCGGTCATGTACATTGCTCCAAGTGGTCGGCTGGGTGATGGGGTACCGACATTGGGGTACCCACAAAACCCCAAGTCCAGCGATCCGCCACCTGCCGGAAGCCCCGGCTGGCCACACATGCCGGTTAGGGAGTTCTCCCCCGGTCGAAACCGGGGTCTGAACTTCCGGCGAAGGGCTCCGGAGGAGCCCTCCTTAGAAACAAACGTAGTGGAGCGAAGGGGGAATCGCCTTACTCCGCACACCCGCTCAGCCAGGCATTCCCTGCGAGGGGGAATGCCCCCGTTGGGGGCCGAGGACCGATTCTTGACCCTTCAAAAACCAACTACGTACCATCCGCAGGCTCCGGGAGTCTGAGTCCCCCTTCGACGCACTCGCGGATGGAAGACAAGGTGAAGAAGCGGATATACCGTACGGTAATGATCCTTGGGCAGGTTCTCCTACCCAAACCTTGTTACGACTTTTGCTTCCTCTAAGTGACCAGGTTCGGCCGTCTTCCCGACGGTTCCTGCGGAAGGTGGAACCCCCGCAGGGCGCCGGTCCAAAGGCCTCACCGTATCACTCGATCGGATGCATCGACGGGCGGTGTGCACAAAGGGCAGGGACTCGATCAACGCGAGCTGATGACTCGCGCTTACTGGGCATTCCTCGTTCGCGGGGAATAATTGCAATCCCCGGTCCCTATCACGAAGGAGGTTCAGCGGTTACCCGTACCTCTCGGCAGGGGAAGACGCGTTGTCTCCTTCAGTGTGACGCGCGTGCGGCCCAGGGCATCGAAGGGCATCACTGACCTGATTTAGCTCCCACTCTTGCTGCTTGCGACAACCGGTCTCTCTAAGAAGAGGTTTGATGCGCCGGGGGAACACATACCCCGACGCCTAGTTAATAGGCAGGAGTCTCGTTCGTTATCGCAATCAAGCAGACAAATCGCTCCACCAACTAAAATCGGCCATGCACCACCATCCACCGAATCACGAGAGAGCTCTCAATCTGTCAATCCTTGCGGTGTCCGGGCCTGGTAAGTTTGCCGTGTTGAGTCAAGTTGAGCCGCACGTCCCACGCCTTGTGGTGCCCTTCCGTCAATTCCTTTAAGTTTCAGCTTTGCAACCATACTCCCCCCGGAACCCGAAATCTCAGGTTTCCCGGGGGCTGCGCGCACGGTGTTCTTGAACCTTGCGCATCGCTGGATGGCATCGTTTATGGTTAGAACTAGGGCGGTATCTAATCGCCTTCGAACCTCCAACTTTCGTTCTTGATTAATGAAGACATTCTTGGCAAATGCTTTCGCTGTAGGTAGTCTTGCGAGGATCCTAGAATTTCACCTCTCCCCTCGCAATACTAATGCCCCCGTCAATCCCTTTTAATCATTACCTCTGGTTCGAAAACCAACAGAGAGAACCGAGGTCCTGTTCCATTATTCCATGCAAGGAGCATCCAGGCGAATAGCCTGCTTTGAGCACTTTAATTTGTTCAAAGTAAACGTCCCGGAATCCCCCGGTCCACTCGGTGAAGAGCAGACCGGGGAAACCGAGAAGACGTCCGGTACGGCCAGTTGAACGCCTGACGGCGAACCGACCGCCCGAGACCCAGATCCAACTACGAGCTTTTTAACCGCAGCAACTTTAATATACGCTATCGGAGCTGGACTTACCGCGTCTGCTGGCACCAGACTTGCACTCCGATAGGTTCACCCAACTGTTTAGGGTGGATCCATTCCGATTACGGGGCCTCGGATGAGTCCCGCATCGTTATTTTTCGTCACTACCTCCCCGTGCCGGGAGTGGGTAATTTGCGTGCCTGCTGCCTTCCATAGATGTGGTAGCCGTTTCTCAGGCTCCCTCTCCGGAATCGAACCCTGATTCCCCGTTACCCGTAATCACCATGGTGGGCCAATAACCCACCATCCACAGTGTGATGAGGCAGACATTTGATAGATGCGTCGCCGGTGCTTGACCGTGCGATCTGCCTAGAGGTTACTTAGAGTCACCAAATGAGTCGGCCCGCAGAAGCGGACCGTTTGGTCTTTTGAATGGTAACGGCACCCCGTCCGGTTGCCCGGCCGGAGACACCGTGAGCATGTATTAGCTCTGGAATTGCCACAGGTATCCAAGTAGGATGCGTACGATCTAAGGAACCATAACTGATGTAATGAGCCATTCGCGGTTTCACTTTGGTAAAGTCTGTACTGAGACATGCATGGCTTAGGCTTTGAGACGAGCATATGACTACTGGCAGGATCAACCAGGGTACGGTGCATACGGTGCGTATGCAGCACTCGCGCGAGGCAGAGTGCCATGTTTTAAGCGAGGAAAGCGGCTCGCCACTAACTTAGGCAACGCAACACTGACGCTTGAAGAACGACAGGTTACACCGCTTTCCAGAAAACATAATTACACTACTCCCACTACTTCGGTTAGAGGTCTACGTAGTTCCACTTTATTTAAAGCTGGAAACTTCGAGACGTTCGTTTGCGCGCGGGAACGGCGAACCGACTTCTTCGATTGGCACCGTGCCCGCGTTCTGGTTCTGTTCCAGCGAACAGCCGTGCCTGTACGGCAACAGGCAGCCACTCAAGACGGCGCTCCGGAGAACGCACGCTTCGACGGACACCCGTACCAAGTTCTCGGGAACCTTCGGGTTTAGGTTGTCTCGCCACGGAGGCTGGCACGTACGCTGCTTTCCTTAGGTGCAGGCTTCGACTTAGAGTCGTTCGGTCGAGCCGGAGTTCCCCAAGTGAGCAGAACGGACGGGTCAACTTCAGAAACGATGCAACGCAAACCGGAGAAGGCATCGCCGTCACCGGGAGAGAAAAGAGAGAGCTAGCTTGCTTTCCCTTGGTGCAGGTTTCATTCTAGAGTCGTTCGGATGAACCGGAGTTCCCAAGGTAGGCAAGCGAACACAGGTCGGGTACCTTGTGTCACTTCCCGCTAACCGAAATGTGAAAAAGTAGCTCACTATCCCACCCCCTCTCTACCTAGAGTCGTTTGGAAGAGAGGAGGTGGGCGAGTTACCGTCAAAACGTCGGAGTTCCTTGCTTTCCCACGGTGCAGGCTTCAACCTAGTTTCTTTTAGGATGAGCCGGAGTTCCCGAGGTAGGCAGGATCGCCGGCGATTGACGTCTCGTCACTTCTCGGCAGCGAGGGCTGACAAAATGAATTGCTTTAACTCGGTGCAGGCTTCATCCTACATTCGTTCGGATGAGCCGGAGTTCCCGAGGTGGGCAAGTGCTCCCGCAGGACCGGTTCTCTTAACTCGCTCGGCTTCCGACGGTTGACGTTTTAGCTTGCTTTCCCTCAGAGTGCTCAGCCTAGAGACGTTCGGAAGAACAGAGGTAGGCAAGTTATCCGCTTGAGAGGCACCTTAATTTGACATGCCATGCTTAACCTCGGTGCAAGCTTCATCCTAGAGTTGTTCGGATGAGCCGGAGTTCCCGAGGTAAGCTAAGCTTCCCCACTAGGGTGGGTAAGTCAATTCAAGGTGTCTGATGCTCAACCTACATGCGTTCGGAAGAGCACAAACGGTTACGTCACGTGTCGGAGGCGAACCACCGTGTACGAGGGCTGACAAGTTAGTAGCAACAAACTTGGTTCAGGTTCAACCAGTCTTCCAAGGAAGGCTACCTTCCCGCTTGCGCGGCTCTGTCACTTACTCGTACACGGCGCAGAAACAAAGATGGGTGCCGTGAATTTTCCGAAAACTATGAATACAGCAATGCTTTTCGGAAAACAATTCCAACCCCAACATCCCACGTGAGTGGGGTTGCCTTTGAACGCATAGCTAACGTTCGCTTCGGGTCTCATCCGAAAGGATGATCCCTACTCCATCCACGAAATTGCAAACGGCGGTTGACCGACAGTGAAGGCATTGATACCGATTGGTATACCTACCTCCCCGTTTGCTTGCGTGGCGGGTGAACAGTTGGGTTCGAATTAGACTAGAGCCTTAAGCTCGATGCCTGAACAGAGGTCCATGCACCTCAACGTGACTCGCAAGTGGGACAAGCTTGCTATATTGCCCTGTGCTCGCCACGTAATGCACAGGGCACGCTCAAGAGCATGTCAAGCATACACAGGAGCCACCATTCCCACCATACGTCAATATGAATTCATTTACTCTTTTTTAACTATGCAAACTTGCACCTTTTTCGTTACGTTTAGCAACAGATGCAAGATCAACTAAAGTCTAAGAGTAATTGCTTGGGAAAACTTTCCCTTTGCGACTAGAGTCTTATGCTCATTGGTTGACGGTCTATTTACCGATATACGGTAAGAGACTGGGAAAGTAGTTCCATCTCATCGTGACTCGCAGCCTGTGCAAAGGTGCTGTATCGCCCTGTGCTCGCCACTCAATACACAGGGCACGCTCAAGAGCATGTTAAGCATGCCAAAGAGCCACCATTCCCACCATATATCAATATGAATTGATTTACTCTTTTTTAACTATGCAAACTTGCACCTTTTTCGTTACGTTTAGCAACAGATGCAAGATCAACTAAAGTCAAAGAGCAATAGCTTGGGAAAACTTTCCCTTTGCGACTAGAGTCTTATGCTCATTGGTTGACGGTCTATGTACCGATATACGGTAAGAGACTGGGAAAGTAGTTCCATCTCATCGTGACTCGCAGCCTGTGCAAAGGTGCTGTATCGCCCTGTGCTCGCCACGTAATGCACAGGGCTCGCTCAAGAGCATGTTAAGCATGCCAAAGAGCCACCATTTCCACCATATATCAATATGAATTGATTTACTCTTTTTTAACAATGCAAACTTGCACCTCCATCGTTACATTAAGCAACAGATGCAAGATCAACTAAAGTCAAAGAGTAGTAGCTTGGGAAAACTTTCCCTTTGCGACTAGAGTCTTAAGCTCATTGGTTGACGGTCTATGTACCGATATACGGTAAGAGACTGGGAACGTAGTTCCATCTCATCGTGACTCGCAGCCTGTGCAAAGGTGCTGTATCGCCCTGTGCTCGCCACGTAATGCACAGGGCACGCTCAAGAGCATGTTAAGCATGCCAAAGAGCCACCATTCCCACCATATATCAATATGAATTGATTTACTCTTTTTTAACAATGCAAACTTGCACCTCCATCGTTACATTAAGCAACAGATCCAAGGTCAACTAAAGTCAAAGAGTAGTAGCTTGGGAAAACTTTCCCTTTGCGACTAGAGTCTTATGCTCATTGGTTGACGGTCTATGTACCGATGTACGGTAAGAGACTGGGAAACACACAACTCCTTAACTCTGCCCAGACAGAAAAATCTATCTGAAAGTACAAGCGTGGTTCAAGCCAAGCTCCATCGTCCTCGGAGGTGTTAGTTCCATCTCATCGTGACTCGCAACCTGTGCAAAGGTGCTGTATCGCCCTGTGCTCGCCACGTAATGCACAGGGCACGCTCAAGAGCATGTTAAGCATGCCAAAGAGCCACCATTCCCACCATATATCAATATGAATTGATTTACTCTTTTTTAACTATGCAAACTTGCACCTTTTTCGTTACGTTTAGCAACAGATGCAAGATCAACTAAAGTCTAAGAGTAATTGCTTGGGAAAACTTTCCCTTTGCGACTAGAGTCTTATGCTCATTGGTTGACGGTCTATTTACCGATATACGGTAAGAGACTGGGAAAGTAGTTCCATCTCATCGTGACTCGCAGCCTGTGCAAAGGTGCTGTATCGCCCTGTGCTCGCCACTCAATACACAGGGCACGCTCAAGAGCATGTTAAGCATGCCAAAGAGCCACCATTCCCACCATATATCAATATGAATTGATTTACTCTTTTTTAACTATGCAAACTTGCACCTTTTTCGTTACGTTTAGCAACAGATGCAAGATCAACTAAAGTCAAAGAGTAATAGCTTGGGAAAACTTTCCCTTTGCGACTAGAGTCTTATGCTCATTGGTTGACGGTCTATGTACCGATATACGGTAAGAGACTGGGAAAGTAGTTCCATCTCATCGTGACTCGCAGCCTGTGCAAAGGTGCTGTATCGCCCTGTGCTCGCCACGTAATGCACAGGGCACGCTCAAGAGCATGTTAAGCATGCCAAAGAGCCACCATTCCCACCATATATCAATATGAATTGATTTACTCTTTTTTAACAATGCAAACTTGCACCTCCATCGTTACATTAAGCAACAGATGCAAGATCAACTAAAGTCAAAGAGTAGTAGCTTGGGAAAACTTTCCCTTTGCGACTAGAGTCTTATGCTCATTGGTTGACGGTCTATGTACCGATGTACGGTAAGAGACTGGGAAACACACAACTCCTTAACTCTGCCCAGACAGAAAAATCTATCTGAAAGTACAAGCGTGGTTCAAGCCAAGCTCCATCGTCCTCGGAGGTGTTAGTTCCATCTCATCGTGACTCGCAACCTGTGCAAAGGTGCTGTATCGCCCTGTGCTCGCCACGTAATGCACAGGGCACGCTCAAGAGCATGTTAAGCATGCCAAAGAGCCACCATTCCCACCATATATCAATATGAATTGATTTACTCTTTTTTAACAATGCAAACTTGCACCTCCATCGTTACATTAAGCAACAGATGCAAGATCAACTAAAGTCAAAGAGTAGTAGCTTGGGAAAACTTTCCCTTTGCGACTAGAGTCTTATGCTCATTGGTTGACGGTCTATGTACCGATATACGGTAAGAGACTGGGAACGTAGTTCCATCTCATCGTGACTCGCAACCTGTGCAAAGGTGCTGTATCGCCCTGTGCTCGCCACGTAATGCACAGCGCACGCTCAAGAGCATGTTAAGCATGCCAAAGAGCCACCATTCCCACCATATATCAATATGAATTGATTTACTCTTTTTTAACAATGCAAACTTGCACCTCCATCGTTACATTAAGCAACAGATGCAAGATCAACTAAAGTCAAAGAGTAGTAGCTTGGGAAAACTTTCCCTTTGCGACTAGAGTCTTAAGCTCATTGGTTGACGGTCTATGTACCGATATACGGTAAGAGACTGGGAACGTAGTTCCATCTCATCGTGACTCGCAGCCTGTGCAAAGGTGCTGTATCGCCCTGTGCTCGCCACGTAATGCACAGGGCACGCTCAAGAGCATGTTAAGCATGCCAAAGAGCCACCATTCCCACCATATATCAATATGAATTGATTTACTCTTTTTTAACAATGCAAACTTGCACCTCCATCGTTACATTAAGCAACAGATCCAAGGTCAACTAAAGTCAAAGAGTAGTAGCTTGGGAAAACTTTCCCTTTGCGACTAGAGTCTTATGCTCATTGGTTGACGGTCTATGTACCGATGTACGGTAAGAGACTGGGAAACACACAACTCCTTAACTCTGCCCAGACAGAAAAATCTATCTGAAAGTACAAGCGTGGTTCAAGCCAAGCTCCATCGTCCTCGGAGGTGTTAGTTCCATCTCATCGTGACTCGCAACCTGTGCAAAGGTGCTGTATCGCCCTGTGCTCGCCACGTAATGCACAGGGCACGCTCAAGAGCATGTTAAGCATGCCAAAGAGCCACCATTCCCACCATATATCAATATGAATTGATTTACTCTTTTTTAACTATGCAAACTTGCACCTTTTTCGTTACGTTTAGCAACAGATGCAAGATCAACTAAAGTCTAAGAGTAATTGCTTGGGAAAACTTTCCCTTTGCGACTAGAGTCTTATGCTCATTGGTTGACGGTCTATTTACCGATATACGGTAAGAGACTGGGAAAGTAGTTCCATCTCATCGTGACTCGCAGCCTGTGCAAAGGTGCTGTATCGCCCTGTGCTCGCCACTCAATACACAGGGCACGCTCAAGAGCATGTTAAGCATGCCAAAGAGCCACCATTCCCACCATATATCAATATGAATTGATTTACTCTTTTTTAACTATGCAAACTTGCACCTTTTTCGTTACGTTTAGCAACAGATGCAAGATCAACTAAAGTCAAAGAGTAATAGCTTGGGAAAACTTTCCCTTTGCGACTAGAGTCTTATGCTCATTGGTTGACGGTCTATGTACCGATATACGGTAAGAGACTGGGAAAGTAGTTCCATCTCATCGTGACTCGCAGCCTGTGCAAAGGTGCTGTATCGCCCTGTGCTCGCCACGTAATGCACAGGGCACGCTCAAGAGCATGTTAAGCATGCCAAAGAGCCACCATTCCCACCATATATCAATATGAATTGATTTACTCTTTTTTAACAATGCAAACTTGCACCTCCATCGTTACATTAAGCAACAGATGCAAGATCAACTAAAGTCAAAGAGTAGTAGCTTGGGAAAACTTTCCCTTTGCGACTAGAGTCTTATGCTCATTGGTTGACGGTCTATGTACCGATGTACGGTAAGAGACTGGGAAACACACAACTCCTTAACTCTGCCCAGACAGAAAAATCTATCTGAAAGTACAAGCGTGGTTCAAGCCAAGCTCCATCGTCCTCGGAGGTGTTAGTTCCATCTCATCGTGACTCGCAACCTGTGCAAAGGTGCTGTATCGCCCTGTGCTCGCCACGTAATGCACAGGGCACGCTCAAGAGCATGTTAAGCATGCCAAAGAGCCACCATTCCCACCATATATCAATATGAATTGATTTACTCTTTTTTAACAATGCAAACTTGCACCTCCATCGTTACATTAAGCAACAGATGCAAGATCAACTAAAGTCAAAGAGTAGTAGCTTGGGAAAACTTTCCCTTTGCGACTAGAGTCTTATGCTCATTGGTTGACGGTCTATGTACCGATATACGGTAAGAGACTGGGAACGTAGTTCCATCTCATCGTGACTCGCAACCTGTGCAAAGGTGCTGTATCGCCCTGTGCTCGCCACGTAATGCACAGCGCACGCTCAAGAGCATGTTAAGCATGCCAAAGAGCCACCATTCCCACCATATATCAATATGAATTGATTTACTCTTTTTTAACAATGCAAACTTGCACCTCCATCGTTACATTAAGCAACAGATGCAAGATCAACTAAAGTCAAAGAGTAGTAGCTTGGGAAAACTTTCCCTTTGCGACTAGAGTCTTAAGCTCATTGGTTGACGGTCTATGTACCGATATACGGTAAGAGACTGGGAACGTAGTTCCATCTCATCGTGACTCGCAGCCTGTGCAAAGGTGCTGTATCGCCCTGTGCTCGCCACGTAATGCACAGGGCACGCTCAAGAGCATGTTAAGCATGCCAAAGAGCCACCATTCCCACCATATATCAATATGAATTGATTTACTCTTTTTTAACAATGCAAACTTGCACCTCCATCGTTACATTAAGCAACAGATCCAAGGTCAACTAAAGTCAAAGAGTAGTAGCTTGGGAAAACTTTCCCTTTGCGACTAGAGTCTTATGCTCATTGGTTGACGGTCTATGTACCGATGTACGGTAAGAGACTGGGAAACACACAACTCCTTAACTCTGCCCAGACAGAAAAATCTATCTGAAAGTACAAGCGTGGTTCAAGCCAAGCTCCATCGTCCTCGGAGGTGTTAGTTCCATCTCATCGTGACTCGCAACCTGTGCAAAGGTGCTGTATCGCCCTGTGCTCGCCACGTAATGCACAGGGCACGCTCAAGAGCATGTTAAGCATGCCAAAGAGCCACCATTCCCACCATATATCAATATGAATTGATTTACTCTTTTTTAACTATGCAAACTTGCACCTTTTTCGTTACGTTTAGCAACAGATGCAAGATCAACTAAAGTCTAAGAGTAATTGCTTGGGAAAACTTTCCCTTTGCGACTAGAGTCTTATGCTCATTGGTTGACGGTCTATTTACCGATATACGGTAAGAGACTGGGAAAGTAGTTCCATCTCATCGTGACTCGCAGCCTGTGCAAAGGTGCTGTATCGCCCTGTGCTCGCCACTCAATACACAGGGCACGCTCAAGAGCATGTTAAGCATGCCAAAGAGCCACCATTCCCACCATATATCAATATGAATTGATTTACTCTTTTTTAACTATGCAAACTTGCACCTTTTTCGTTACGTTTAGCAACAGATGCAAGATCAACTAAAGTCAAAGAGTAATAGCTTGGGAAAACTTTCCCTTTGCGACTAGAGTCTTATGCTCATTGGTTGACGGTCTATGTACCGATATACGGTAAGAGACTGGGAAAGTAGTTCCATCTCATCGTGACTCGCAGCCTGTGCAAAGGTGCTGTATCGCCCTGTGCTCGCCACGTAATGCACAGGGCACGCTCAAGAGCATGTTAAGCATGCCAAAGAGCCACCATTCCCACCATATATCAATATGAATTGATTTACTCTTTTTTAACAATGCAAACTTGCACCTCCATCGTTATATTAAGCAACAGATGCAAGATCAACTAAAGTCAAAGAGTAGTAGCTTGGGAAAACTTTCCCTTTGCGACTAGAGTCTTATGCTCATTGGTTGACGGTCTATGTACCGATGTACGGTAAGAGACTGGGAAACACACAACTCCTTAACTCTGCCCAGACAGAAAAATCTATCTGAAAGTACAAGCGTGGTTCAAGCCAAGCTCCATCGTCCTCGGAGGTGTTAGTTCCATCTCATCGTGACTCGCAACCTGTGCAAAGGTGCTGTATCGCCCTGTGCTCGCCACGTAATGCACAGGGCACGCTCAAGAGCATGTTAAGCATGCCAAAGAGCCACCATTCCCACCATATATCAATATGAATTGATTTACTCTTTTTTAACAATGCAAACTTGCACCTCCATCGTTACATTAAGCAACAGATACAAGATCAACTAAAGTCAAAGAGTAATAGCTTGGGAAAACTTTCCCTTTGCGACTAGAGTCTTATGCTCATTGGTTGACGGTCTATGTACCGATATACGGTAAGAGACTGGGAAAGTAGTTCCATCTCATCGTGACTCGCAGCCTGTGCAAAGGTGCTGTATCGCCCTGTGCTCGCCACGTAATGCACAGCGCACGCTCAAGAGCATGTTAAGCATGCCAAAGAGCCACCATTCCCACCATATATCAATATGAATTGATTTACTCTTTTTTAACAATGCAAACTTGCACCTCCATCGTTACATTAAGCAACAGATGCAAGATCAACTAAAGTCAAAGAGTAGTAGCTTGGGAAAACTTTCCCTTTGCGACTAGAGTCTTATGCTCATTGGTTGACGGTCTATGTACCGATATACGGTAAGAGACTGGGAACGTAGTTCCATCTCATCGTGACTCGCAGCCTGTGCAAAGGTGCTGTATCGCCCTGTGCTCGCCACGTAATGCACAGGGCACGCTCAAGAGCATGTTAAGCATGCCAAAGAGCCACCATTCCCACCATATATCAATATGAATTGATTTACTCTTTTTTAACAATGCAAACTTGCACCTCCATCGTTACATTAAGCAACAGATGCAAGATCAACTAAAGTCAAAGAGTAGTAGCTTGGGAAAACTTTCCCTTTGCGACTAGAGTCTTATGCTCATTAGTTGACGGTCTATGTACCGATGTACGGTAAGAGACTGGGAAACACACAACTCCTTAACTCTGCCCAGACAGAAAAATCTATCTGAAAGTACAAGCGTGGTTCAAGCCAAGCTCCATCGTCCTCGGAGGTGTTAGTTCCATCTCATCGTGACTCGCAACCTGTGCAAAGGTGCTGTATCGCCCTGTGCTCGCCACGTAATGCACAGGGCACGCTCAAGAGCATGTTAAGCATGCCAAAGAGCCACCATTCCCACCATATATCAATATGAATTGATTTACTCTTTTTTAACAATGCAAACTTGCACCTCCATCGTTACATTAAGCAACAGATGCAAGATCAACTAAAGTCAAAGAGTAGTAGCTTGGGAAAACTTTCCCTTTGCGACTAGAGTCTTATGCTCATTGGTTGACGGTCTATGTACCGATGTACGGTAAGAGACTGGGAAACACACAACTCCTAAACTCTGCCCAGACAGAAAAATCTATCTGAAAGTACAAGCGTGGTTCAAGCCAAGCTCCATCGTCCTCGGAGGTGTTAGTTCCATCTCATCGTGACTCGCAACCTGTGCAAAGGTGCTGTATCGCCCTGTGCTCGCCACGTAATGCACAGGGCACGCTCAAGAGCATGTTAAGCATGCCAAAGAGCCACCATTCCCACCATATATCAATATGAATTGATTTACTCTTTTTTAACTATGCAAACTTGCACCTCCATCGTTACATTAAGCAACAGATGCAAGATCAACTAAAGTCAAAGAGTAGTAGCTTGGGAAAACTTTCCCTTTGCGACTAGAGTCTTATGCTCATTGGTTGACGGTCTATGTACCGATATACGGTAAGAGACTGGGAACGTAGTTCCATCTCATCGTGACTCGCAACCTGTGCAAAGGTGCTGTATCGCCCTGTGCTCGCCACGTAATGCACAGGGCACGCTCAAGAGCATGTTAAGCATGCCAAAGAGCCACCATTCCCACCATATATCAATATGAATTGATTTACTCTTTTTTAACAATGCAAACTTGCACCTGCATCGTTACATTAAGCAACAGATGCAAGATCAACTAAAGTCAAAGAGTAGTAGCTTGGGAAAACTTTCCCTTTGCGACTAGAGTCTTATGCTCATTGGTTGACGGTCTATGTACCGATGTACGGTAAGAGACTGGGAAACACACAACTCCTTAACTCTGCCCAGACAGAAAAATCTATCTGAAAGTACAAGCGTGGTTCAAGCCAAGCTCCATCGTCCTCGGAGGTGTTAGTTCCATCTCATCGTGACTCGCAACCTGTGCAAAGGTGCTGTATCGCCCTGTGCTCGCCACGTAATGCACAGGGCACGCTCAAGAGCATGTTAAGCATGCCAAAGAGCCACCATTCCCACCATATATCAATATGAATTGATTTACTCTTTTTTAACAATGCAAACTTGCACCTCCATCGTTACATTAAGCAACAGATGCAAGATCAACTAAAGTCAAAGAGTAGTAGCTTGGGAAAACTTTCCCTTTGCGACTAGAGTCTTATGCTCATTGGTTGACGGTCTATGTACCGATATACGGTAAGAGACTGGGAAAGTAGTTCCATCTCATCGTGACTCGCAGCCTGTGCAAAGGTGCTGTATCGCCCTGTGCTCGCCACTCAATACACAGGGCACGCTCAAGAGCATGTTAAGCATGCCAAAGAGCCACCATTCCCACCATATATCAATATGAATTGATTTACTCTTTTTTAACTATGCAAACTTTCACCTTTTTCGTTACGTTTAGCAACAGATGCAAGATCAACTAAAGTCAAAGAGTATTAGCTTGGGAAAAGCTTTCTCTTTGCTTCTATGCGACTGTAGTCGCAAGCTCAACGTTTGACGGTCTAAATACCGATATACGGTAACAGCCTGGGAAACATCTTTCTCACACACTTCTCCCAGACTCAATACACATGCGGTTCCTTCTGCAGGTATTGCCCTTTTGTGCAAGCACACTGGGAAAACTCAATCATTCTTCTCTTTTCCCAGACAGAGCAATCTATCACGAAATGCAAGCGTGGTTCCAGCCAAGTTCCATCGCCCTCGCAGGTGGTTGCTCCATCTCTCCGTGACTCGCAAGCGGACCCAACTTGCTCTTTCGCCCTGTGGTCGCCACATACCCACAGGGCACCTTCTACCCCCAAAGGTCATTAAGAATTGATTCGCTCTGTAAAAACCATGGAGCTTTCCACCTCTCCTCTTACATTCGCACAAGCACCCTGCGGCCCATTGCCGCCATTTTGTCCTAAAGCCATATGACTTGTGTCAAGTCACCCAGATACCTTAAACCCCCCAAGTATCTTTGGTGCCAATTCCGTGTTTCCACACATGTGATACGTTTTCCCAGCATCACTTCTTTCTTGGGCACCCCTACGTCCATTGCCGTTATTATACCCAAACTGGGAAAGACTTGTGTCAAGTCACCCAGATACCTTAAACCCCCCAAGTATCTTTGGTGCCAATTCCGTCTTTCCACACATGTGATACGTTTTCCCAGCATCACTTCTTTCTTGGGCACCCCTACGTCCATTGCCGTTATTATACCCAAACTGGGAAAGACTTGTGTCAAGTCACCCAGATACCTTAAACCCCCCAAGTATCTTTGGTGCCAATTCCGTCTTTCCACACATGTGATACGTTTTCCCAGCATCACTTCTTTCTTGGGCACCCCTACGTCCATTGCCGTTATTATACCCAAACTGGGAAAGACTTGTGTCAAGTCACCCAGATACCTTAAACCCCCCAAGTATCTTTGGTGCCAATTCCGTCTTTCCACACATGTGATACGTTTTCCCAGCATCACTTCTTTCTTGGACACCCCTACGTCCATTGCCGTTATTATACCCAAACTGGGAAAGACTTGTGTCAAGTCACCCAGATACCTTAAACCCCCCAAGTATCTTTGGTGCCAATTCCGTCTTTCCACACATGTGATACGTTTTCCCAGCATCACTTCTTTCTTGGACACCCCTACGTCCATTGCCGTTATTATACCCAAACTGGGAAAGACTTGTGTCAAGTCACCCAGATACCTTAAACCCCCCAAGTATCTTTGGTGCCAATTCCGTCTTTCCACACATGTGATACGTTTTCCCAGCATCACTTCTTTCTTGGGCACCCCTACGTCCATTGCCGTTATTATACCCAAACTGGGAAAGACTTGTGTCAAGTCACCCAGATACCTTAAACCCCCCAAGTATCTTTGGTGCCAATTCCGTCTTTCCACACATGTGATACGTTTTCCCAGCATCACTTCTTTCTTGGACACCCCTACGTCCATTGCCGTTATTATACCCAATCTGGGAAAGACTTGTGTCAAGTCACCCAGATACCTTAAACCCCCCAAGTATCTTTGGTGCCAATTCCGTGTTACCACACATGTGATACGTTTTCCCAGCATCACTTCTTTCTTGGGCACCCCTACGTCCATTGCCGTTATTATACCCAATCTGGGAAAGACTTGAGTCAAGTCACCCAGATACCTCCCACCCCCCATAGAGGAAATGGCTAAAATTTGGACACTCTTAACCCTGAAATCATGAAAACTCATTTTTTTTTTTTTTTTTTAAATGAATCGTACATGCATGTAGATAATGAAAAAAAAAATCCCGAACCTCAAAATAGCTGTTTTCTATATGTTTTTGAACTTAGAAAATTTTTTTCAAGAATTTTCAACTTCGAGCTAGGGAATCAAAATTCGGCACGAAGGTAGCTCAGGTCAAAGAAATAAAAGTTTCGAATGCGATTTTGAGATATTTCCAAAAACGCGGCCTCCATCTTGGAAAATGGCGGATTTTGTCCCCAGCGACATGCACATCCGTCCCTGAACACCCTTTCAAACTTGTTCCAGCAGACGTATCGCGCTAACGCCTAACACAGGGTGGTAGGGGAAGGATGCTGGAAGACAACGTGATTGTAAATTAAGCCGTGGGTGGAGTGTTCGAGTCACGGGAAAAGTTTGATTCTCCATTTGAAATTCATGAAAAATGCTAAATCTTAACGGTTTTTCAATTTTCAACCGAAAATCCCGTTTTGGCGCGAAACTCAAATAATTTCTTAGGATGGAAGCTACATCCTTACCATACACGAAAACATGCAGGGCTAGCCTAAATCAAAGTCGAAAGGGTGACTTTTCTAATTAAATCCGCGAGCCTGCGTCCTTCTCGGCCCCCTAACCCGCCATTTCGGGAAAATGCCGTTAAAGTGTACTTGTGGCCAACCGAGGAAGACAAAACTCGGGATTCTGTTAATTCGGTACCTCTCCTTTGTGATTGTAAAATTTGATAAGGTTCGAACCACGCAAAGTATGAAAAATTGAAGAAAGGAAAAGACAATGTCCTTCTCGGCCCCCAAGAAGTGCTTCTCGGCCCCCTAAGCCATTTTTTCGATTTCGAGCTAGCGAGTTCAAATTTCACACGTTGGTAGATCAAGTCAAGGGAACAAAAAAACTTAAATGCCATTTTGAGATATTTCCAAAAACGCGGCCTCCATCTTGGAAAATGGCGGATTTTGTCCCCAGCGACATGCACATCCGTCCCTGAACACCCTTTCAAACTTGTTCCAGCAGACGTATCGCGCTAACGCCTAACGCAGGGTGGTTGGTGAAGATAACGTGATGGTAAATTAAGCAGTGGGTGGAGTGTTCGAGTCACGGGAAAAGTTTGATTCTCCATTTGAAATTCATGAAAAATGCTAAATCTTAACGGTTTTTCAATTTTCAACCGAAAATCCCGTTTTGGCGCGAAACTCAAATAATTTCTTAGGATGGAAGCTACATCCTTACCATACACGAAAACATGCAGGGCTAGCCTAAATCAAAGTCGAAAGGGTGACTTTTCTAATTAAATCCGCGAGCCTGCGTCCTTCTCGGCCCCCTAACCCGCCATTTCGGGAAAATGCCGTTAAAGTGTACTTGTGGCCAACCGAGGAAGACAAAACTCGGGATTCTGTTAATTCGGTACCTCTCCTTTGTGATTGTAAAATTTGATAAGGTTCGAACCACGCAAAGTATGAAAAATTGAAGAAAGGAAAAGACAATGTCCTTCTCGGCCCCCAAGAAGTGCTTCTCGGCCCCCTAAGCCATTTTTTCGATTTCGAGCTAGCGAGTTCAAATTTCACACGTTGGTAGATCAAGTCAAGGGAACAAAAAAACTTAAATGCCATTTTGAGATATTTCCAAAAACGCGGCCTCCATCTTGGAAAATGGCGGATTTTGTCCCCAGCGACATGCACATCCGTCCCTGAACACCCTTTCAAACTTGTTCCAGCAGACGTATCGCGCTAACGCCTAACGCAGGGTGGTTGGTGAAGATAACGTGATGGTAAATTAAGCAGTGGGTGGAGTGTTCGAGTCACGGGAAAAGTTTGATTCTCCATTTGAAATTCATGAAAAATGCTAAATCTTAACGGTTTTTCAATTTTCAACCGAAAATCCCGTTTTGGCGCGAAACTCAAATAATTTCTTAGGATGGAAGCTACATCCTTACCATACACGAAAACATGCAGGGCTAGCCTAAATCAAAGTCGAAAGGGTGACTTTTCTAATTAAATCCGCGAGCCTGCGTCCTTCTCGGCCCCCTAACCCGCCATTTCGGGAAAATGCCGTTAAAGTGTACTTGTGGCCAACCGAGGAAGACAAAACTCGGGATTCTGTTAATTCGGTACCTCTCCTTTGTGATTGTAAAATTTGATAAGGTTCGAACCACGCAAAGTATGAAAAATTGAAGAAAGGAAAAGACAATGTCCTTCTCGGCCCCCAAGAAGTGCTTCTCGGCCCCCTAAGCCATTTTTTCGATTTCGAGCTAGCGAGTTCAAATTTCACACGTTGGTAGATCAAGTCAAGGGAACAAAAAAACTTAAATGCCATTTTGAGATATTTCCAAAAACGCGGCCTCCATCTTGGAAAATGGCGGATTTTGTCCCCAGCGACATGCACATCCGTCCCTGAACACCCTTTCAAACTTGTTCCAGCAGACGTATCGCGCTAACGCCTAACGCAGGGTGGTTGGTGAAGATAACGTGATGGTAAATTAAGCAGTGGGTGGAGTGTTCGAGTCACGGGAAAAGTTTGATTCTCCATTTGAAATTCATGAAAAATGCTAAATCTTAACGGTTTTTCAATTTTCAACCGAAAATCCCGTTTTGGCGCGAAACTCAAATAATTTCTTAGGATGGAAGCTACATCCTTACCATACACGAAAACATGCAGGGCTAGCCTAAATCAAAGTCGAAAGGGTGACTTTTCTAATTAAATCCGCGAGCCTGCGTCCTTCTCGGCCCCCTAACCCGCCATTTCGGGAAATGCCGTTAAAGTGTACTTGTGGCTAACCGAGGAAGACAAAACTTGGGATTCTGGTAATTCGGTACCTCTCCTTTCAGATTGTAAAATTTGATAAGGTTCGAACCACGCAAAGTATGAAAAATTGAAGAAAGGAAAAGACAATGTCCTTCTCGGCCCCCAAGAAGTGCTTCTCGGCCCCCTAAGCCATTTTTTCGATTTCGAGCTAGCGAGTTCAAATTTCACACGTTGGTAGATCAAGTCAAGGGAACAAAAAAACTTAAATGCCATTTTGAGATATTTCCAAAAACGCGGCCTCCATCTTGGAAAATGGCGGATTTTGTCCCCAGCGACATGCACATCCGTCCCTGAACACCCTTTCAAACTTGTTCCAGCAGACGTATCGCGCTAACGCCTAACGCAGGGTGGTTGGTGAAGATAACGTGATGGTAAATTAAGCAGTGGGTGGAGTGTTCGAGTCACGGGAAAAGTTTGATTCTCCATTTGAAATTCATGAAAAATGCTAAATCTTAACGGTTTTTCAATTTTCAACCGAAAATCCCGTTTTGGCGCGAAACTCAAATAATTTCTTAGGATGGAAGCTACATCCTTACCATACACGAAAACATGCAGGGCTAGCCTAAATCAAAGTCGAAAGGGTGACTTTTCTAATTAAATCCGCGAGCCTGCGTCCTTCTCGGCCCCCTAACCCGCCATTTCGGGAAATGCCGTTAAAGTGTACTTGTGGCTAACCGAGGAAGACAAAACTTGGGATTCTGGTAATTCGGTACCTCTCCTTTCAGATTGTAAAATTTGATAAGGTTCGAACCACGCAAAGTATGAAAAATTGAAGAAAGGAAAAGACAATGTCCTTCTCGGCCCCCAAGAAGTGCTTCTCGGCCCCCTAAGCCATTTTTTCGATTTCGAGCTAGCGAGTTCAAATTTCACACGTTGGTAGATCAAGTCAAGGGAACAAAAAAACTTAAATGCCATTTTGAGATATTTCCAAAAACGCGGCCTCCATCTTGGAAAATGGCGGATTTTGTCCCCAGCGACATGCACATCCGTCCCTGAACACCCTTTCAAACTTGTTCCAGCAGACGTATCGCGCTAACGCCTAACGCAGGGTGGTTGGTGAAGATAACGTGATGGTAAATTAAGCAGTGGGTGGAGTGTTCGAGTCACGGGAAAAGTTTGATTCTCCATTTGAAATTCATGAAAAATGCTAAATCTTAACGGTTTTTCAATTTTCAACCGAAAATCCCGTTTTGGCGCGAAACTCAAATAATTTCTTAGGATGGAAGCTACATCCTTACCATACACGAAAACATGCAGGGCTAGCCTAAATCAAAGTCGAAAGGGTGACTTTTCTAATTAAATCCGCGAGCCTGCGTCCTTCTCGGCCCCCTAACCCGCCATTTCGGGAAAATGCCGTTAAAGTGTACTTGTGGCCAACCGAGGAAGACAAAACTCGGGATTCTGTTAATTCGGTACCTCTCCTTTGTGATTGTAAAATTTGATAAGGTTCGAACCACGCAAAGTATGAAAAATTGAAGAAAGGAAAAGACAATGTCCTTCTCGGCCCCCAAGAAGTGCTTCTCGGCCCCCTAAGCCATTTTTTCGATTTCGAGCTAGCGAGTTCAAATTTCACACGTTGGTAGATCAAGTCAAGGGAACAAAAAAACTTAAATGCCATTTTGAGATATTTCCAAAAACGCGGCCTCCATCTTGGAAAATGGCGGATTTTGTCCCCAGCGACATGCACATCCGTCCCTGAACACCCTTTCAAACTTGTTCCAGCAGACGTATCGCGCTAACGCCTAACGCAGGGTGGTTGGTGAAGATAACGTGATGGTAAATTAAGCAGTGGGTGGAGTGTTCGAGTCACGGGAAAAGTTTGATTCTCCATTTGAAATTCATGAAAAATGCTAAATCTTAACGGTTTTTCAATTTTCAACCGAAAATCCCGTTTTGGCGCGAAACTCAAATAATTTCTTAGGATGGAAGCTACATCCTTACCATACACGAAAACATGCAGGGCTAGCCTAAATCAAAGTCGAAAGGGTGACTTTTCTAATTAAATCCGCGAGCCTGCGTCCTTCTCGGCCCCCTAACCCGCCATTTCGGGAAATGCCGTTAAAGTGTACTTGTGGCTAACCGAGGAAGACAAAACTTGGGATTCTGGTAATTCGGTACCTCTCCTTTCAGATTGTAAAATTTGATAAGGTTCGAACCACGCAAAGTATGAAAAATTGAAGAAAGGAAAAGACAATGTCCTTCTCGGCCCCCAAGAAGTGCTTCTCGGCCCCCTAAGCCATTTTTTCGATTTCGAGCTAGCGAGTTCAAATTTCACACGTTGGTAGATCAAGTCAAGGGAACAAAAAAACTTAAATGCCATTTTGAGATATTTCCAAAAACGCGGCCTCCATCTTGGAAAATGGCGGATTTTGTCCCCAGCGACATGCACATCCGTCCCTGAACACCCTTTCAAACTTGTTCCAGCAGACGTATCGCGCTAACGCCTAACGCAGGGTGGTTGGTGAAGATAACGTGATGGTAAATTAAGCAGTGGGTGGAGTGTTCGAGTCACGGGAAAAGTTTGATTCTCCATTTGAAATTCATGAAAAATGCTAAATCTTAACGGTTTTTCAATTTTCAACCGAAAATCCCGTTTTGGCGCGAAACTCAAATAATTTCTTAGGATGGAAGCTACATCCTTACCATACACGAAAACATGCAGGGCTAGCCTAAATCAAAGTCGAAAGGGTGACTTTTCTAATTAAATCCGCGAGCCTGCGTCCTTCTCGGCCCCCTAACCCGCCATTTCGGGAAATGCCGTTAAAGTGTACTTGTGGCTAACCGAGGAAGACAAAACTTGGGATTCTGGTAATTCGGTACCTCTCCTTTCAGATTGTAAAATTTGATAAGGTTCGAACCACGCAAAGTATGAAAAATTGAAGAAAGGAAAAGACAATGTCCTTCTCGGCCCCCAAGAAGTGCTTCTCGGCCCCCTAAGCCATTTTTTCGATTTCGAGCTAGCGAGTTCAAATTTCACACGTTGGTAGATCAAGTCAAGGGAACAAAAAAACTTAAATGCCATTTTGAGATATTTCCAAAAACGCGGCCTCCATCTTGGAAAATGGCGGATTTTGTCCCCAGCGACATGCACATCCGTCCCTGAACACCCTTTCAAACTTGTTCCAGCAGACGTATCGCGCTAACGCCTAACGCAGGGTGGTTGGTGAAGATAACGTGATGGTAAATTAAGCAGTGGGTGGAGTGTTCGAGTCACGGGAAAAGTTTGATTCTCCATTTGAAATTCATGAAAAATGCTAAATCTTAACGGTTTTTCAATTTTCAACCGAAAATCCCGTTTTGGCGCGAAACTCAAATAATTTCTTAGGATGGAAGCTACATCCTTCCCATACACGAAAACGTCGAAGGAAAGCTGAAAGTGACTTTTAGAGTCAAACTGGGAAGCAAAATTCCCAAGTGTGCAGTATAGTATGTTTTTTTCTCTGCATAACGTGGACCTTTTTCAAAATTGAACAGGAAATTCAATTTCCGGGCAAAAGTGACAAAACTTGGGATTCGGGTAAATCAGTACCTCTCCTCACAGATTGTAAAATTTGATCAGGTTCGAACCACGCAAAGTATGAAAAATTGAAGAAAGGAAAAGACAATGTCCTTCTCGGCCCCCAAGAAGTGCTTCTCGGCCCCCTAAGCCATTTTTTCGATTTCGAGCTAGCGAGTTCAAATTTCACACGTTGGTAGATCAAGTCAAGGGAACAAAAAAACTTAAATGCCATTTTGAGATATTTCCAAAAACGCGGCCTCCATCTTGGAAAATGGCGGATTTTGTCCCCAGCGACATGCACATCCGTCCCTGAACACCCTTTCAAACTTGTTCCAGCAGACGTATCGCGCTAACGCCTAACGCAGGGTGGTTGGTGAAGATAACGTGATGGTAAATTAAGCAGTGGGTGGAGTGTTCGAGTCACGGGAAAAGTTTGATTCTCCATTTGAAATTCATGAAAAATGCTAAATCTTAACGGTTTTTCAATTTTCAACCGAAAATCCCGTTTTGGCGCGAAACTCAAATAATTTCTTAGGATGGAAGCTACATCCTTACCATACACGAAAACATGCAGGGCTAGCCTAAATCAAAGTCGAAAGGGTGACTTTTCTAATTAAATCCGCGAGCCTGCGTCCTTCTCGGCCCCCTAACCCGCCATTTCGGGAAAATGCCGTTAAAGTGTACTTGTGGCCAACCGAGGAAGACAAAACTCGGGATTCTGTTAATTCGGTACCTCTCCTTTGTGATTGTAAAATTTGTTAAGGTTCGAACCACGCAAAGTATGAAAAATTGAAGAAAGGAAAAGACAATGTCCTTCTCGGCCCCCAAGAAGTGCTTCTCGGCCCCCTAAGCCATTTTTTCGATTTCGAGCTAGCGAGTTCAAATTTCACACGTTGGTAGATCAAGTCAAGGGAACAAAAAAACTTAAATGCCATTTTGAGATATTTCCAAAAACGCGGCCTCCATCTTGGAAAATGGCGGATTTTGTCCCCAGCGACATGCACATCCGTCCCTGAACACCCTTTCAAACTTGTTCCAGCAGACGTATCGCGCTAACGCCTAACGCAGGGTGGTTGGTGAAGATAACGTGATGGTAAATTAAGCAGTGGGTGGAGTGTTCGAGTCACGGGAAAAGTTTGATTCTCCATTTGAAATTCATGAAAAATGCTAAATCTTAACGGTTTTTCAATTTTCAACCGAAAATCCCGTTTTGGCGCGAAACTCAAATAATTTCTTAGGATGGAAGCTACATCCTTACCATACACGAAAACGTCGAAGGAAAGCTGAAAGTGACTTTTAGAGTCAAACTGGGAAGCAAAATTCCCAAGTGTGCAGTATAGTATGTTTTTTTCTCTGCATAACGTGGACCTTTTTCAAAATTGAACAGGAAATTCAATTTCCGGGCAAAAGTGACAAAACTTGGGATTCGGGTAAATCAGTACCTCTCCTCACAGATTGTAAAATTTGATCAGGTTCGAACCACGCAAAGTATGAAAAATTGAAGAAAGGAAAAGACAATGTCCTTCTCGGCCCCCAAGAAGTGCTTCTCGGCCCCCTAAGCCATTTTTTCGATTTCGAGCTAGCGAGTTCAAATTTCACACGTTGGTAGATCAAGTCAAGGGAACAAAAAAACTTAAATGCCATTTTGAGATATTTCCAAAAACGCGGCCTCCATCTTGGAAAATGGCGGATTTTGTCCCCAGCGACATGCACATCCGTCCCTGAACACCCTTTCAAACTTGTTCCAGCAGACGTATCGCGCTAACGCCTAACGCAGGGTGGTTGGTGAAGATAACGTGATGGTAAATTAAGCAGTGGGTGGAGTGTTCGAGTCACGGGAAAAGTTTGATTCTCCATTTGAAATTCATGAAAAATGCTAAATCTTAACGGTTTTTCAATTTTCAACCGAAAATCCCGTTTTGGCGCGAAACTCAAATAATTTCTTAGGATGGAAGCTACATCCTTACCATACACGAAAACATGCAGGGCTAGCCTAAATCAAAGTCGAAAGGGTGACTTTTCTAATTAAATCCGCGAGCCTGCGTCCTTCTCGGCCCCCTAACCCGCCATTTCGGGAAATGCCGTTAAAGTGTACTTGTGGCTAACCGAGGAAGACAAAACTTGGGATTCTGGTAATTCGGTACCTCTCCTTTCAGATTGTAAAATTTGATAAGGTTCGAACCACGCAAAGTATGAAAAATTGAAGAAAGGAAAAGACAATGTCCTTCTCGGCCCCCAAGAAGTGCTTCTCGGCCCCCTAAGCCATTTTTTCGATTTCGAGCTAGCGAGTTCAAATTTCACACGTTGGTAGATCAAGTCAAGGGAACAAAAAAACTTAAATGCCATTTTGAGATATTTCCAAAAACGCGGCCTCCATCTTGGAAAATGGCGGATTTTGTCCCCAGCGACATGCACATCCGTCCCTGAACACCCTTTCAAACTTGTTCCAGCAGACGTATCGCGCTAACGCCTAACGCAGGGTGGTTGGTGAAGATAACGTGATGGTAAATTAAGCAGTGGGTGGAGTGTTCGAGTCACGGGAAAAGTTTGATTCTCCATTTGAAATTCATGAAAAATGCTAAATCTTAACGGTTTTTCAATTTTCAACCGAAAATCCCGTTTTGGCGCGAAACTCAAATAATTTCTTAGGATGGAAGCTACATCCTTACCATACACGAAAACATGCAGGGCTAGCCTAAATCAAAGTCGAAAGGGTGACTTTTCTAATTAAATCCGCGAGCCTGCGTCCTTCTCGGCCCCCTAACCCGCCATTTCGGGAAATGCCGTTAAAGTGTACTTGTGGCTAACCGAGGAAGACAAAACTTGGGATTCTGGTAATTCGGTACCTCTCCTTTCAGATTGTAAAATTTGATAAGGTTCGAACCACGCAAAGTATGAAAAATTGAAGAAAGGAAAAGACAATGTCCTTCTCGGCCCCCAAGAAGTGCTTCTCGGCCCCCTAAGCCATTTTTTCGATTTCGAGCTAGCGAGTTCAAATTTCACACGTTGGTAGATCAAGTCAAGGGAACAAAAAAACTTAAATGCCATTTTGAGATATTTCCAAAAACGCGGCCTCCATCTTGGAAAATGGCGGATTTTGTCCCCAGCGACATGCACATCCGTCCCTGAACACCCTTTCAAACTTGTTCCAGCAGACGTATCGCGCTAACGCCTAACGCAGGGTGGTTGGTGAAGATAACGTGATGGTAAATTAAGCAGTGGGTGGAGTGTTCGAGTCACGGGAAAAGTTTGATTCTCCATTTGAAATTCATGAAAAATGCTAAATCTTAACGGTTTTTCAATTTTCAACCGAAAATCCCGTTTTGGCGCGAAACTCAAATAATTTCTTAGGATGGAAGCTACATCCTTCCCATACACGAAAACGTCGAAGGAAAGCTGAAAGTGACTTTTAGAGTCAAACTGGGAAGCAAAATTCCCAAGTGTGCAGTATAGTATGTTTTTTTCTCTGCATAACGTGGACCTTTTTCAAAATTGAACAGGAAATTCAATTTCCGGGCAAAAGTGACAAAACTTGGGATTCGGGTAAATCAGTACCTCTCCTCACAGATTGTAAAACTTGATGAGGTTCGAACCACGCAAAGTATGAAAAAGTGAACAAAGGAAAAGACAATGTCCTTCTCGGCCCCCAAGAAGCGCTTCTCCGCCCCCCTAAGCCATTTTTTTCGATTTCGAGCAAGCGAGTTCAAATTTCACACGGAGGTAGATCAAGTCAAGGGAACAAAAAAACGTAAATGCCATTTTGAGATATTTCCAAAAACGCGGCCTCCATCTTGGAAAATGGCGGATTTTGTCCCCAGCGACATGCACATCCGGCCCTGAACAACCGTTGAAACTGGCTCCAGTCGGTGAATCGCGCTAACCCCTAACGCAGGGTGGTTGGCGAAGATAACGTGACGGTAAATTAAGCAGTGGGTGGAGTGTTCGAGTCACGGGAAAAGTTTGATTCTCCATTTGAAATTCATGAAAAATGCTAAATCTTAACGGTTTTTCAATTTTTAACCGAAAATCCCGTTTTGGCGCGAAACTCACAATATCTGGTGGGAGGGAAGCTGCATCATTCCCACACACGAAAACATGCAGGGCTAGCCTAAAGCAAAGTCGGAAGGGTGACTTTCCTAATTAAATCCGCGAGCCTGCGTCCTTCTCGGCCCCCTAACCCGCCATTTCGTGAAAATGCCGTTATAGTGTACTTGTGGCTAACCGAGGAAGACAAAACTTGGGATTCTGGTAATTCGGTACCTCTACTTTCAGATTGTAAAATTTGATGAGGTTCGAACCACGCAAAGTGTGAAAAATTGAAGAAAGGAAAATACATTGTCCTTCTCGGCCCCCAAGAAGCGCTTCTCGGCCCCCCTAAGCCATTTTTTCGATTTCGAGCTAGCGAGTTCAAATTTCACACGTTGGTAGATCAAGTCAAGGGAACAAAAAAACTTAAATGCCATTTTGAGATATTTCCAAAAACGCGGCCTCCATCTTGGAAAATGGCGGATTTTGTCCACAGCGACATGCACATCCGTCCCTGAACACCCTTTCAAATTTGTTCCAGCAGACGTATCGCGCTAACGCCTAACGCAGGGTGGTTGGTGAAGATAACGTGATGGTAAATTAAGCAGTGGGTGGAGTGTTCGAGTCACGGGAAAAGTTTGATTCTCCATTTGAAATTCATGAAAAATGCTAAATCTTAACGGTTTTTCAATTTTCAACCGAAAATCCCGTTTTGGCGCGAAACTCAAATAATTTCTTAGGATGGAAGCTACATCCTTACCATACACGAAAACATGCAGGGCTAGCCTAAATCAAAGTCGAAAGGGTGACTTTTCTAATTAAATCCGCGAGCCTGCGTCCTTCTCGGCCCCCTAACCCGCCATTTCGGGAAATGCCGTTAAAGTGTACTTGTGGCTAACCGAGGAAGACAAAACTTGGGATTCTGGTAATTCGGTACCTCTCCTTTCAGATTGTAAAATTTGATAAGGTTCGAACCACGCAAAGTATGAAAAATTGAAGAAAGGAAAAGACAATGTCCTTCTCGGCCCCCAAGAAGTGCTTCTCGGCCCCCTAAGCCATTTTTTCGATTTCGAGCTAGCGAGTTCAAATTTCACACGTTGGTAGATCAAGTCAAGGGAACAAAAAAACTTAAATGCCATTTTGAGATATTTCCAAAAACGCGGCCTCCATCTTGGAAAATGGCGGATTTTGTCCCCAGCGACATGCACATCCGTCCCTGAACACCCTTTCAAACTTGTTCCAGCAGACGTATCGCGCTAACGCCTAACGCAGGGTGGTTGGTGAAGATAACGTGATGGTAAATTAAGCAGTGGGTGGAGTGTTCGAGTCACGGGAAAAGTTTGATTCTCCATTTGAAATTCATGAAAAATGCTAAATCTTAACGGTTTTTCAATTTTCAACCGAAAATCCCGTTTTGGCGCGAAACTCAAATAATTTCTTAGGATGGAAGCTACATCCTTACCATACACGAAAACATGCAGGGCTAGCCTAAATCAAAGTCGAAAGGGTGACTTTTCTAATTAAATCCGCGAGCCTGCGTCCTTCTCGGCCCCCTAACCCGCCATTTCGGGAAAATGCCGTTAAAGTGTACTTGTGGCCAACCGAGGAAGACAAAACTCGGGATTCTGTTAATTCGGTACCTCTCCTTTGTGATTGTAAAATTTGATAAGGTTCGAACCACGCAAAGTATGAAAAATTGAAGAAAGGAAAAGACAATGTCCTTCTCGGCCCCCAAGAAGTGCTTCTCGGCCCCCTAAGCCATTTTTTCGATTTCGAGCTAGCGAGTTCAAATTTCACACGTTGGTAGATCAAGTCAAGGGAACAAAAAAACTTAAATGCCATTTTGAGATATTTCCAAAAACGCGGCCTCCATCTTGGAAAATGGCGGATTTTGTCCCCAGCGACATGCACATCCGCCCCTGAACAACCGTTGAAACTGGCTCCAGTCGGTGAATCGCGCTAACCCCTAACGCAGGGTGGTTGGTGAAGATAACGTGATGGTAAATTAAGCAGTGGGTGGAGTGTTCGAGTCACGGGAAAAGTTTGATTCTCCATTTGAAATTCATGAAAAATGCTAAATCTTAACGGTTTTTCAATTTTCAACCGAAAATCCCGTTTTGGCGGGAAACTCAAAATATCTGGTGGGAGGGAAGCTGCATCATTCCCACACACGAAAACATGCAGGGCTAGCCTAAAGCAAAGTCGAAAGGGTGACTTTCCTAATTAAATCCGCGAGCCTGCGTCCTTCTCGGCCCCCTAACCCGCCATTTCGGGAAAATGCCGTTAAAGTGTACTTGTGGCTAACCGAGGAAGACAAAACTCGGGATTCTGGTAATTCGGTACCTCTCCTTTCAGATTGTAAAATTTGATGAGGTTCGAACCACGCAAAGTGTGAAAAATTGAAGAAAGGAAAATACATTGTCCTTCTCGGCCCCCAAGAAGCGCTTCTCGGCCCCCCTAAGCCATTTTTTCGATTTCGAGCAAGCGAGTTCAAATTTCACACGTTGGTAGATCAAGTCAAGAGAACAAAAAAACTTAAATGCCATTTTGAGATATTTCCAAAAACGCGGCCTCCATCTTGGAAAATGGCGGATTTTGTCCCCAGCGACATGCACATCCGCCCCTGAACAACCGTTGAAACTGGCTCCAGTCGGTGAATCGCGCTAACCCCTAACGCAGGGTGGTTGGTGAAGATAACGTGACGGTAAATTAAGCCGTGGGTGGAGTGTTCGAGTCACGGGAAAAGTTTGATTCTCCATTTGAAATTCATGAAAAATGCTAAATCTTAACGGTTTTTCAATTTTCAACCGAAAATCCCGTTTTGGCGGGAAACTCAAAATATCTGGTGGGAGGGAAGCTGCATCATTCCCACACACGAAAACATGCAGGGCTAGCCTAAAGCAAAGTCGAAAGGGTGACTTTCCTAATTAAATCCGCGAGCCTGCGTCCTTCTCGGCCCCCTAACCCGCCATTTCGGGAAAATGCCGTTAAAGTGTACTTGTGGCTAACCGAGGAAGACAAAACTCGGGATTCTGGTAATTCGGTACCTCTCCTTTCAGATTGTAAAATTTGATGAGGTTCGAACCACGCAAAGTGTGAAAAATTGAAGAAAGGAAAATACATTGTCCTTCTCGGCCCCCAAGAAGCGCTTCTCGGCCCCCCTAAGCCATTTTTTCGATTTCGAGCAAGCGAGTTCAAATTTCACACGTTGGTAGATCAAGTCAAGAGAACAAAAAAACTTAAATGCCATTTTGAGATATTTCCAAAAATGCGGCCTCCATCTTGGAAAATGGCGGATTTTGTCCCCAGCGACATGCACATCCGGCCCTGAACAACCGTTGAAACTGGCTCCAGTCGGTGAATCGCGCTAACCCCTAACGCAGGGTGGTTGGCGAAGATAACGTGACGGTAAATTAAGCAGTGGGTGGAGTGTTCGAGTCACGGGAAAAGTTTGATTCTCCATTTGAAATTCATGAAAAATGCTAAATCTTAACGGTTTTTCAATTTTTAACCGAAAATCCCGTTTTGGCGCGAAACTCACAATATCTGGTGGGAGGGAAGCTGCATCATTCCCACACACGAAAACATGCAGGGCTAGCCTAAAGCAAAGTCGGAAGGGTGACTTTCCTAATTAAATCCGCGAGCCTGCGTCCTTCTCGGCCCCCTAACCCGCCATTTCGTGAAAATGCCGTTATAGTGTACTTGTGGCTAACCGAGGAAGACAAAACTTGGGATTCTGGTAATTCGGTACCTCTACTTTCAGATTGTAAAATTTGATGAGGTTCGAACCACGCAAAGTGTGAAAAATTGAAGAAAGGAAAATACATTGTCCTTCTCGGCCCCCAAGAAGCGCTTCTCGGCCCCCCTAAGCCATTTTTTCGATTTCGAGCTAGCGAGTTCAAATTTCACACGTTGGTAGATCAAGTCAAGGGAACAAAAAAACTTAAATGCCATTTTGAGATATTTCCAAAAACGCGGCCTCCATCTTGGAAAATGGCGGATTTTGTCCACAGCGACATGCACATCCGTCCCTGAACACCCTTTCAAATTTGTTCCAGCAGACGTATCGCGCTAACGCCTAACGCAGGGTGGTTGGTGAAGATAACGTGATGGTAAATTAAGCAGTGGGTGGAGTGTTCGAGTCACGGGAAAAGTTTGATTCTCCATTTGAAATTCATGAAAAATGCTAAATCTTAACGGTTTTTCAATTTTCAACCGAAAATCCCGTTTTGGCGCGAAACTCAAATAATTTCTTAGGATGGAAGCTACATCCTTACCATACACGAAAACATG
Source organism: Lepisma saccharinum (assembly GCF_977018435.1). NCBI lineage: Eukaryota > Metazoa > Arthropoda > Insecta > Zygentoma > Lepismatidae > Lepisma > Lepisma saccharinum. The sequence goes on along the minus strand of NW_028143259.1, from coordinate 32,448 downwards.
CAGGGCTAGCCTAAATCAAAGTCGAAAGGGTGACTTTTCTAATTAAATCCGCGAGCCTGCGTCCTTCTCGGCCCCCTAACCCGCCATTTCGGGAAATGCCGTTAAAGTGTACTTGTGGCTAACCGAGGAAGACAAAACTTGGGATTCTGGTAATTCGGTACCTCTCCTTTCAGATTGTAAAATTTGATAAGGTTCGAACCACGCAAAGTATGAAAAATTGAAGAAAGGAAAAGACAATGTCCTTCTCGGCCCCCAAGAAGTGCTTCTCGGCCCCCTAAGCCATTTTTTCGATTTCGAGCTAGCGAGTTCAAATTTCACACGTTGGTAGATCAAGTCAAGGGAACAAAAAAACTTAAATGCCATTTTGAGATATTTCCAAAAACGCGGCCTCCATCTTGGAAAATGGCGGATTTTGTCCCCAGCGACATGCACATCCGTCCCTGAACACCCTTTCAAACTTGTTCCAGCAGACGTATCGCGCTAACGCCTAACGCAGGGTGGTTGGTGAAGATAACGTGATGGTAAATTAAGCAGTGGGTGGAGTGTTCGAGTCACGGGAAAAGTTTGATTCTCCATTTGAAATTCATGAAAAATGCTAAATCTTAACGGTTTTTCAATTTTCAACCGAAAATCCCGTTTTGGCGCGAAACTCAAATAATTTCTTAGGATGGAAGCTACATCCTTACCATACACGAAAACATGCAGGGCTAGCCTAAATCAAAGTCGAAAGGGTGACTTTTCTAATTAAATCCGCGAGCCTGCGTCCTTCTCGGCCCCCTAACCCGCCATTTCGGGAAAATGCCGTTAAAGTGTACTTGTGGCCAACCGAGGAAGACAAAACTCGGGATTCTGTTAATTCGGTACCTCTCCTTTGTGATTGTAAAATTTGATAAGGTTCGAACCACGCAAAGTATGAAAAATTGAAGAAAGGAAAAGACAATGTCCTTCTCGGCCCCCAAGAAGTGCTTCTCGGCCCCCTAAGCCATTTTTTCGATTTCGAGCTAGCGAGTTCAAATTTCACACGTTGGTAGATCAAGTCAAGGGAACAAAAAAACTTAAATGCCATTTTGAGATATTTCCAAAAACGCGGCCTCCATCTTGGAAAATGGCGGATTTTGTCCCCAGCGACATGCACATCCGCCCCTGAACAACCGTTGAAACTGGCTCCAGTCGGTGAATCGCGCTAACCCCTAACGCAGGGTGGTTGGTGAAGATAACGTGATGGTAAATTAAGCAGTGGGTGGAGTGTTCGAGTCACGGGAAAAGTTTGATTCTCCATTTGAAATTCATGAAAAATGCTAAATCTTAACGGTTTTTCAATTTTCAACCGAAAATCCCGTTTTGGCGGGAAACTCAAAATATCTGGTGGGAGGGAAGCTGCATCATTCCCACACACGAAAACATGCAGGGCTAGCCTAAAGCAAAGTCGAAAGGGTGACTTTCCTAATTAAATCCGCGAGCCTGCGTCCTTCTCGGCCCCCTAACCCGCCATTTCGGGAAAATGCCGTTAAAGTGTACTTGTGGCTAACCGAGGAAGACAAAACTCGGGATTCTGGTAATTCGGTACCTCTCCTTTCAGATTGTAAAATTTGATGAGGTTCGAACCACGCAAAGTGTGAAAAATTGAAGAAAGGAAAATACATTGTCCTTCTCGGCCCCCAAGAAGCGCTTCTCGGCCCCCCTAAGCCATTTTTTCGATTTCGAGCAAGCGAGTTCAAATTTCACACGTTGGTAGATCAAGTCAAGAGAACAAAAAAACTTAAATGCCATTTTGAGATATTTCCAAAAACGCGGCCTCCATCTTGGAAAATGGCGGATTTTGTCCCCAGCGACATGCACATCCGCCCCTGAACAACCGTTGAAACTGGCTCCAGTCGGTGAATCGCGCTAACCCCTAACGCAGGGTGGTTGGTGAAGATAACGTGACGGTAAATTAAGCCGTGGGTGGAGTGTTCGAGTCACGGGAAAAGTTTGATTCTCCATTTGAAATTCATGAAAAATGCTAAATCTTAACGGTTTTTCAATTTTCAACCGAAAATCCCGTTTTGGCGGGAAACTCAAAATATCTGGTGGGAGGGAAGCTGCATCATTCCCACACACGAAAACATGCAGGGCTAGCCTAAAGCAAAGTCGAAAGGGTGACTTTCCTAATTAAATCCGCGAGCCTGCGTCCTTCTCGGCCCCCTAACCCGCCATTTCGGGAAAATGCCGTTAAAGTGTACTTGTGGCTAACCGAGGAAGACAAAACTCGGGATTCTGGTAATTCGGTACCTCTCCTTTCAGATTGTAAAATTTGATGAGGTTCGAACCACGCAAAGTGTGAAAAATTGAAGAAAGGAAAATACATTGTCCTTCTCGGCCCCCAAGAAGCGCTTCTCGGCCCCCCTAAGCCATTTTTTCGATTTCGAGCAAGCGAGTTCAAATTTCACACGTTGGTAGATCAAGTCAAGAGAACAAAAAAACTTAAATGCCATTTTGAGATATTTCCAAAAATGCGGCCTCCATCTTGGAAAATGGCGGATTTTGTCCCCAGCGACATGCACATCCGCCCCTGAACAACCGTTGAAACTGGCTCCAGTCGGTGAATCGCGCTAACCCCTAACGCAGGGTGGTTGGTGAAGATAACGTGACGGTAAATTAAGCCGTGGGTGGAGTGTTCGAGTCACGGGAAAAGTTTGATTCTCCATTTGAAATTCATGAAAAATGCTAAATCTTAACGGTTTTTCAATTTTCAACCGAAAATCCCGTTTTGGCGCGAAACTCAAATAATTTCTTAGGATGGAAGCTACATCCTTACCATACACGAAAACATGCAGGGCTAGCCTAAATCAAAGTCGAAAGGGTGACTTTTCTAATTAAATCCGCGAGCCTGCGTCCTTCTCGGCCCCCTAACCCGCCATTTCGGGAAATGCCGTTAAAGTGTACTTGTGGCTAACCGAGGAAGACAAAACTTGGGATTCTGGTAATTCGGTACCTCTCCTTTCAGATTGTAAAATTTGATAAGGTTCGAACCACGCAAAGTATGAAAAATTGAAGAAAGGAAAAGACAATGTCCTTCTCGGCCCCCAAGAAGTGCTTCTCGGCCCCCTAAGCCATTTTTTCGATTTCGAGCTAGCGAGTTCAAATTTCACACGTTGGTAGATCAAGTCAAGGGAACAAAAAAACTTAAATGCCATTTTGAGATATTTCCAAAAACGCGGCCTCCATCTTGGAAAATGGCGGATTTTGTCCCCAGCGACATGCACATCCGTCCCTGAACACCCTTTCAAACTTGTTCCAGCAGACGTATCGCGCTAACGCCTAACGCAGGGTGGTTGGTGAAGATAACGTGATGGTAAATTAAGCAGTGGGTGGAGTGTTCGAGTCACGGGAAAAGTTTGATTCTCCATTTGAAATTCATGAAAAATGCTAAATCTTAACGGTTTTTCAATTTTCAACCGAAAATCCCGTTTTGGCGCGAAACTCAAATAATTTCTTAGGATGGAAGCTACATCCTTACCATACACGAAAACATGCAGGGCTAGCCTAAATCAAAGTCGAAAGGGTGACTTTTCTAATTAAATCCGCGAGCCTGCGTCCTTCTCGGCCCCCTAACCCGCCATTTCGGGAAATGCCGTTAAAGTGTACTTGTGGCTAACCGAGGAAGACAAAACTTGGGATTCTGGTAATTCGGTACGTCTCCTTTCAGATTGTAAAATTTGATAAGGTTCGAACCACGCAAAGTATGAAAAATTGAAGAAAGGAAAAGACAATGTCCTTCTCGGCCCCCAAGAAGTGCTTCTCGGCCCCCTAAGCCATTTTTTCGATTTCGAGCTAGCGAGTTCAAATTTCACACGTTGGTAGATCAAGTCAAGGGAACAAAAAAACTTAAATGCCATTTTGAGATATTTCCAAAAACGCGGCCTCCATCTTGGAAAATGGCGGATTTTGTCCACAGCGACATGCACATCCGTCCCTGAACACCCTTTCAAATTTGTTCCAGCAGACGTATCGCGCTAACGCCTAACGCAGGGTGGTTGGTGAAGATAACGTGATGGTAAATTAAGCAGTGGGTGGAGTGTTCGAGTCACGGGAAAAGTTTGATTCTCCATTTGAAATTCATGAAAAATGCTAAATCTTAACGGTTTTTCAATTTTCAACCGAAAATCCCGTTTTGGCGCGAAACTCAAATAATTTCTTAGGATGGAAGCTACATCCTTACCATACACGAAAACATGCAGGGCTAGCCTAAATCAAAGTCGAAAGGGTGACTTTTCTAATTAAATCCGCGAGCCTGCGTCCTTCTCGGCCCCCTAACCCGCCATTTCGGGAAATGCCGTTAAAGTGTACTTGTGGCTAACCGAGGAAGACAAAACTTGGGATTCTGGTAATTCGGTACCTCTCCTTTGTGATTGTAAAATTTGATAAGGTTCGAACCACGCAAAGTATGAAAAATTGAAGAAAGGAAAAGACAATGTCCTTCTCGGCCCCCAAGAAGTGCTTCTCGGCCCCCTAAGCCATTTTTTCGATTTCGAGCTAGCGAGTTCAAATTTCACACGTTGGTAGATCAAGTCAAGGGAACAAAAAAACTTAAATGCCATTTTGAGATATTTCCAAAAACGCGGCCTCCATCTTGGAAAATGGCGGATTTTGTCCCCAGCGACATGCACATCCGTCCCTGAACACCCTTTCAAACTTGTTCCAGCAGACGTATCGCGCTAACGCCTAACGCAGGGTGGTTGGTGAAGATAACGTGATGGTAAATTAAGCAGTGGGTGGAGTGTTCGAGTCACGGGAAAAGTTTGATTCTCCATTTGAAATTCATGAAAAATGCTAAATCTTAACGGTTTTTCAATTTTCAACCGAAAATCCCGTTTTGGCGCGAAACTCAAATAATTTCTTAGGATGGAAGCTACATCCTTACCATACACGAAAACATGCAGGGCTAGCCTAAATCAAAGTCGAAAGGGTGACTTTTCTAATTAAATCCGCGAGCCTGCGTCCTTCTCGGCCCCCTAACCCGCCATTTCGGGAAATGCCGTTAAAGTGTACTTGTGGCTAACCGAGGAAGACAAAACTTGGGATTCTGGTAATTCGGTACCTCTCCTTTCAGATTGTAAAATTTGATAAGGTTCGAACCACGCAAAGTATGAAAAATTGAAGAAAGGAAAAGACAATGTCCTTCTCGGCCCCCAAGAAGTGCTTCTCGGCCCCCTAAGCCATTTTTTCGATTTCGAGCTAGCGAGTTCAAATTTCACACGTTGGTAGATCAAGTCAAGGGAACAAAAAAACTTAAATGCCATTTTGAGATATTTCCAAAAACGCGGCCTCCATCTTGGAAAATGGCGGATTTTGTCCCCAGCGACATGCACATCCGTCCCTGAACACCCTTTCAAACTTGTTCCAGCAGACGTATCGCGCTAACGCCTAACGCAGGGTGGTTGGTGAAGATAACGTGATGGTAAATTAAGCAGTGGGTGGAGTGTTCGAGTCACGGGAAAAGTTTGATTCTCCATTTGAAATTCATGAAAAATGCTAAATCTTAACGGTTTTTCAATTTTCAACCGAAAATCCCGTTTTGGCGCGAAACTCAAATAATTTCTTAGGATGGAAGCTACATCCTTACCATACACGAAAACATGCAGGGCTAGCCTAAATCAAAGTCGAAAGGGTGACTTTTCTAATTAAATCCGCGAGCCTGCGTCCTTCTCGGCCCCCTAACCCGAAATTTCGGGAAAATGCCGTTAAAGTGTACTTGTGGCCAACCGAGGAAGACAAAACTCGGGATTCTGTTAATTCGGTACCTCTCCTTTGTGATTGTAAAATTTGATAAGGTTCGAACCACGCAAAGTATGAAAAATTGAAGAAAGGAAAAGACAATGTCCTTCTCGGCCCCCAAGAAGTGCTTCTCGGCCCCCTAAGCCATTTTTTCGATTTCGAGCTAGCGAGTTCAAATTTCACACGTTGGTAGATCAAGTCAAGGGAACAAAAAAACTTAAATGCCATTTTGAGATATTTCCAAAAACGCGGCCTCCATCTTGGAAAATGGCGGATTTTGTCCCCAGCGACATGCACATCCGTCCCTGAACACCCTTTCAAACTTGTTCCAGCAGACGTATCGCGCTAACGCCTAACGCAGGGTGGTTGGTGAAGATAACGTGATGGTAAATTAAGCAGTGGGTGGAGTGTTCGAGTCACGGGAAAAGTTTGATTCTCCATTTGAAATTCATGAAAAATGCTAAATCTTAACGGTTTTTCAATTTTCAACCGAAAATCCCGTTTTGGCGCGAAACTCAAATAATTTCTTAGGATGGAAGCTACATCCTTACCATACACGAAAACATGCAGGGCTAGCCTAAATCAAAGTCGAAAGGGTGACTTTTCTAATTAAATCCGCGAGCCTGCGTCCTTCTCGGCCCCCTAACCCGCCATTTCGGGAAAATGCCGTTAAAGTGTACTTGTGGCCAACCGAGGAAGACAAAACTCGGGATTCTGTTAATTCGGTACCTCTCCTTTGTGATTGTAAAATTTGATAAGGTTCGAACCACGCAAAGTATGAAAAATTGAAGAAAGGAAAAGACAATGTCCTTCTCGGCCCCCAAGAAGTGCTTCTCGGCCCCCTAAGCCATTTTTTCGATTTCGAGCTAGCGAGTTCAAATTTCACACGTTGGTAGATCAAGTCAAGGGAACAAAAAAACTTAAATGCCATTTTGAGATATTTCCAAAAACGCGGCCTCCATCTTGGAAAATGGCGGATTTTGTCCCCAGCGACATGCACATCCGTCCCTGAACACCCTTTCAAACTTGTTCCAGCAGACGTATCGCGCTAACGCCTAACGCAGGGTGGTTGGTGAAGATAACGTGATGGTAAATTAAGCAGTGGGTGGAGTGTTCGAGTCACGGGAAAAGTTTGATTCTCCATTTGAAATTCATGAAAAATGCTAAATCTTAACGGTTTTTCAATTTTCAACCGAAAATCCCGTTTTGGCGCGAAACTCAAATAATTTCTTAGGATGGAAGCTACATCCTTACCATACACGAAAACATGCAGGGCTAGCCTAAATCAAAGTCGAAAGGGTGACTTTTCTAATTAAATCCGCGAGCCTGCGTCCTTCTCGGCCCCCTAACCCGCCATTTCGGGAAATGCCGTTAAAGTGTACTTGTGGCTAACCGAGGAAGACAAAACTTGGGATTCTGGTAATTCGGTACCTCTCCTTTCAGATTGTAAAATTTGATAAGGTTCGAACCACGCAAAGTATGAAAAATTGAAGAAAGGAAAAGACAATGTCCTTCTCGGCCCCCAAGAAGTGCTTCTCGGCCCCCTAAGCCATTTTTTCGATTTCGAGCTAGCGAGTTCAAATTTCACACGTTGGTAGATCAAGTCAAGGGAACAAAAAAACTTAAATGCCATTTTGAGATATTTCCAAAAACGCGGCCTCCATCTTGGAAAATGGCGGATTTTGTCCCCAGCGACATGCACATCCGTCCCTGAACACCCTTTCAAACTTGTTCCAGCAGACGTATCGCGCTAACGCCTAACGCAGGGTGGTTGGTGAAGATAACGTGATGGTAAATTAAGCAGTGGGTGGAGTGTTCGAGTCACGGGAAAAGTTTGATTCTCCATTTGAAATTCATGAAAAATGCTAAATCTTAACGGTTTTTCAATTTTCAACCGAAAATCCCGTTTTGGCGCGAAACTCAAATAATTTCTTAGGATGGAAGCTACATCCTTACCATACACGAAAACATGCAGGGCTAGCCTAAATCAAAGTCGAAAGGGTGACTTTTCTAATTAAATCCGCGAGCCTGCGTCCTTCTCGGCCCCCTAACCCGCCATTTCGGGAAATGCCGTTAAAGTGTACTTGTGGCTAACCGAGGAAGACAAAACTTGGGATTCTGGTAATTCGGTACCTCTCCTTTCAGATTGTAAAATTTGATAAGGTTCGAACCACGCAAAGTATGAAAAATTGAAGAAAGGAAAAGACAATGTCCTTCTCGGCCCCCAAGAAGTGCTTCTCGGCCCCCTAAGCCATTTTTTCGATTTCGAGCTAGCGAGTTCAAATTTCACACGTTGGTAGATCAAGTCAAGGGAACAAAAAAACTTAAATGCCATTTTGAGATATTTCCAAAAACGCGGCCTCCATCTTGGAAAATGGCGGATTTTGTCCCCAGCGACATGCACATCCGTCCCTGAACACCCTTTCAAACTTGTTCCAGCAGACGTATCGCGCTAACGCCTAACGCAGGGTGGTTGGTGAAGATAACGTGATGGTAAATTAAGCAGTGGGTGGAGTGTTCGAGTCACGGGAAAAGTTTGATTCTCCATTTGAAATTCATGAAAAATGCTAAATCTTAACGGTTTTTCAATTTTCAACCGAAAATCCCGTTTTGGCGCGAAACTCAAATAATTTCTTAGGATGGAAGCTACATCCTTACCATACACGAAAACATGCAGGGCTAGCCTAAATCAAAGTCGAAAGGGTGACTTTTCTAATTAAATCCGCGAGCCTGCGTCCTTCTCGGCCCCCTAACCCGCCATTTCGGGAAATGCCGTTAAAGTGTACTTGTGGCTAACCGAGGAAGACAAAACTTGGGATTCTGGTAATTCGGTACCTCTCCTTTCAGATTGTAAAATTTGATAAGGTTCGAACCACGCAAAGTATGAAAAATTGAAGAAAGGAAAAGACAATGTCCTTCTCGGCCCCCAAGAAGTGCTTCTCGGCCCCCTAAGCCATTTTTTCGATTTCGAGCTAGCGAGTTCAAATTTCACACGTTGGTAGATCAAGTCAAGGGAACAAAAAAACTTAAATGCCATTTTGAGATATTTCCAAAAACGCGGCCTCCATCTTGGAAAATGGCGGATTTTGTCCCCAGCGACATGCACATCCGTCCCTGAACACCCTTTCAAACTTGTTCCAGCAGACGTATCGCGCTAACGCCTAACGCAGGGTGGTTGGTGAAGATAACGTGATGGTAAATTAAGCAGTGGGTGGAGTGTTCGAGTCACGGGAAAAGTTTGATTCTCCATTTGAAATTCATGAAAAATGCTAAATCTTAACGGTTTTTCAATTTTCAACCGAAAATCCCGTTTTGGCGCGAAACTCAAATAATTTCTTAGGATGGAAGCTACATCCTTCCCATACACGAAAACGTCGAAGGAAAGCTGAAAGTGACTTTTAGAGTCAAACTGGGAAGCAAAATTCCCAAGTGTGCAGTATAGTATGTTTTTTTCTCTGCATAACGTGGACCTTTTTCAAAATTGAACAGGAAATTCAATTTCCGGGCAAAAGTGACAAAACTTGGGATTCGGGTAAATCAGTACCTCTCCTCACAGATTGTAAAATTTGATAAGGTTCGAACCACGCAAAGTATGAAAAATTGAAGAAAGGAAAAGACAATGTCCTTCTCGGCCCCCAAGAAGTGCTTCTCGGCCCCCTAAGCCATTTTTTCGATTTCGAGCTAGCGAGTTCAAATTTCACACGTTGGTAGATCAAGTCAAGGGAACAAAAAAACTTAAATGCCATTTTGAGATATTTCCAAAAACGCGGCCTCCATCAGGGAAAATGGCGGATTTTGTCCCCAGCGACATGCACATCCGCCCCTGAACAACCGTTGAAACTGGCTCCAGTCGGTGAATCGCGCTAACCCCTAACGCAGGGTGGTTGGTGAAGATAACGTGATGGTAAATTAAGCAGTGGGTGGAGTGTTCGAGTCACGGGAAAAGTTTGATTCTCCATTTGAAATTCATGAAAAATGCTAAATCTTAACGGTTTTTCAATTTTCAACCGAAAATCCCGTTTTGGCGGGAAACTCAAAATATCTGGTGGGAGGGAAGCTGCATCATTCCCACACACGAAAACATGCAGGGCTAGCCTAAAGCAAAGTCGAAAGGGTGACTTTCCTAATTAAATCCGCGAGCCTGCGTCCTTCTCGGCCCCCTAACCCGCCATTTCGGGAAAATGCCGTTAAAGTGTACTTGTGGCTAACCGAGGAAGACAAAACTCGGGATTCTGGTAATTCGGTACCTCTCCTTTCAGATTGTAAAATTTGATGAGGTTCGAACCACGCAAAGTGTGAAAAATTGAAGAAAGGAAAATACATTGTCCTTCTCGGCCCCCAAGAAGCGCTTCTCGGCCCCCCTAAGCCATTTTTTCGATTTCGAGCAAGCGAGTTCAAATTTCACACGTTGGTAGATCAAGTCAAGAGAACAAAAAAACTTAAATGCCATTTTGAGATATTTCCAAAAACGCGGCCTCCATCTTGGAAAATGGCGGATTTTGTCCCCAGCGACATGCACATCCGCCCCTGAACAACCGTTGAAACTGGCTCCAGTCGGTGAATCGCGCTAACCCCTAACGCAGGGTGGTTGGTGAAGATAACGTGACGGTAAATTAAGCCGTGGGTGGAGTGTTCGAGTCACGGGAAAAGTTTGATTCTCCATTTGAAATTCATGAAAAATGCTAAATCTTAACGGTTTTTCAATTTTCAACCGAAAATCCCGTTTTGGCGGGAAACTCAAAATATCTGGTGGGAGGGAAGCTGCATCATTCCCACACACGAAAACATGCAGGGCTAGCCTAAAGCAAAGTCGAAAGGGTGACTTTCCTAATTAAATCCGCGAGCCTGCGTCCTTCACGGCCCCCTAACCCGCCATTTCGGGAAAATGCCGTTAAAGTGTACTTGTGGCTAACCGAGGAAGACAAAACTCGGGATTCTGGTAATTCGGTACCTCTCCTTTCAGATTGTAAAATTTGATGAGGTTCGAACCACGCAAAGTGTGAAAAATTGAAGAAAGGAAAATACATTGTCCTTCTCGGCCCCCAAGAAGCGCTTCTCGGCCCCCCTAAGCCATTTTTTCGATTTCGAGCAAGCGAGTTCAAATTTCACACGTTGGTAGATCAAGTCAAGAGAACAAAAAAACTTAAATGCCATTTTGAGATATTTCCAAAAACGCGGCCTCCATCTTGGAAAATGGCGGATTTTGTCCCCAGCGACATGCACATCCGCCCCTGAACAACCGTTGAAACTGGCTCCAGTCGGTGAATCGCGCTAACCCCTAACGCAGGGTGGTTGGTGAAGATAACGTGACGGTAAATTAAGCCGTGGGTGGAGTGTTCGAGTCACGGGAAAAGTTTGATTCTCCATTTGAAATTCATGAAAAATGCTAAATCTTAACGGTTTTTCAATTTTCAACCGAAAATCCCGTTTTGGCGCGAAACTCAAATAATTTCTTAGGATGGAAGCTACATCCTTACCATACACGAAAACATGCAGGGCTAGCCTAAATCAAAGTCGAAAGGGTGACTTTTCTAATTAAATCCGCGAGCCTGCGTCCTTCTCGGCCCCCTAACCCGCCATTTCGGGAAATGCCGTTAAAGTGTACTTGTGGCTAACCGAGGAAGACAAAACTTGGGATTCTGGTAATTCGGTACCTCTCCTTTCAGATTGTAAAATTTGATAAGGTTCGAACCACGCAAAGTATGAAAAATTGAAGAAAGGAAAAGACAATGTCCTTCTCGGCCCCCAAGAAGTGCTTCTCGGCCCCCTAAGCCATTTTTTCGATTTCGAGCTAGCGAGTTCAAATTTCACACGTTGGTAGATCAAGTCAAGGGAACAAAAAAACTTAAATGCCATTTTGAGATATTTCCAAAAACGCGGCCTCCATCTTGGAAAATGGCGGATTTTGTCCCCAGCGACATGCACATCCGTCCCTGAACACCCTTTCAAACTTGTTCCAGCAGACGTATCGCGCTAACGCCTAACGCAGGGTGGTTGGTGAAGATAACGTGATGGTAAATTAAGCAGTGGGTGGAGTGTTCGAGTCACGGGAAAAGTTTGATTCTCCATTTGAAATTCATGAAAAATGCTAAATCTTAACGGTTTTTCAATTTTCAACCGAAAATCCCGTTTTGGCGCGAAACTCAAATAATTTCTTAGGATGGAAGCTACATCCTTACCATACACGAAAACATGCAGGGCTAGCCTAAATCAAAGTCGAAAGGGTGACTTTTCTAATTAAATCCGCGAGCCTGCGTCCTTCTCGGCCCCCTAACCCGCCATTTCGGGAAATGCCGTTAAAGTGTACTTGTGGCTAACCGAGGAAGACAAAACTTGGGATTCTGGTAATTCGGTACGTCTCCTTTCAGATTGTAAAATTTGATAAGGTTCGAACCACGCAAAGTATGAAAAATTGAAGAAAGGAAAAGACAATGTCCTTCTCGGCCCCCAAGAAGTGCTTCTCGGCCCCCTAAGCCATTTTTTCGATTTCGAGCTAGCGAGTTCAAATTTCACACGTTGGTAGATCAAGTCAAGGGAACAAAAAAACTTAAATGCCATTTTGAGATATTTCCAAAAACGCGGCCTCCATCTTGGAAAATGGCGGATTTTGTCCACAGCGACATGCACATCCGTCCCTGAACACCCTTTCAAATTTGTTCCAGCAGACGTATCGCGCTAACGCCTAACGCAGGGTGGTTGGTGAAGATAACGTGATGGTAAATTAAGCAGTGGGTGGAGTGTTCGAGTCACGGGAAAAGTTTGATTCTCCATTTGAAATTCATGAAAAATGCTAAATCTTAACGGTTTTTCAATTTTCAACCGAAAATCCCGTTTTGGCGCGAAACTCAAATAATTTCTTAGGATGGAAGCTACATCCTTACCATACACGAAAACATGCAGGGCTAGCCTAAATCAAAGTCGAAAGGGTGACTTTTCTAATTAAATCCGCGAGCCTGCGTCCTTCTCGGCCCCCTAACCCGCCATTTCGGGAAATGCCGTTAAAGTGTACTTGTGGCTAACCGAGGAAGACAAAACTTGGGATTCTGGTAATTCGGTACCTCTCCTTTCAGATTGTAAAATTTGATAAGGTTCGAACCACGCAAAGTATGAAAAATTGAAGAAAGGAAAAGACAATGTCCTTCTCGGCCCCCAAGAAGTGCTTCTCGGCCCCCTAAGCCATTTTTTCGATTTCGAGCTAGCGAGTTCAAATTTCACACGTTGGTAGATCAAGTCAAGGGAACAAAAAAACTTAAATGCCATTTTGAGATATTTCCAAAAACGCGGCCTCCATCTTGGAAAATGGCGGATTTTGTCCCCAGCGACATGCACATCCGTCCCTGAACACCCTTTCAAACTTGTTCCAGCAGACGTATCGCGCTAACGCCTAACGCAGGGTGGTTGGTGAAGATAACGTGATGGTAAATTAAGCAGTGGGTGGAGTGTTCGAGTCACGGGAAAAGTTTGATTCTCCATTTGAAATTCATGAAAAATGCTAAATCTTAACGGTTTTTCAATTTTCAACCGAAAATCCCGTTTTGGCGCGAAACTCAAATAATTTCTTAGGATGGAAGCTACATCCTTACCATACACGAAAACATGCAGGGCTAGCCTAAATCAAAGTCGAAAGGGTGACTTTTCTAATTAAATCCGCGAGCCTGCGTCCTTCTCGGCCCCCTAACCCGCCATTTCGGGAAATGCCGTTAAAGTGTACTTGTGGCTAACCGAGGAAGACAAAACTTGGGATTCTGGTAATTCGGTACCTCTCCTTTCAGATTGTAAAATTTGATAAGGTTCGAACCACGCAAAGTATGAAAAATTGAAGAAAGGAAAAGACAATGTCCTTCTCGGCCCCCAAGAAGTGCTTCTCGGCCCCCTAAGCCATTTTTTCGATTTCGAGCTAGCGAGTTCAAATTTCACACGTTGGTAGATCAAGTCAAGGGAACAAAAAAACTTAAATGCCATTTTGAGATATTTCCAAAAACGCGGCCTCCATCTTGGAAAATGGCGGATTTTGTCCCCAGCGACATGCACATCCGTCCCTGAACACCCTTTCAAACTTGTTCCAGCAGACGTATCGCGCTAACGCCTAACGCAGGGTGGTTGGTGAAGATAACGTGATGGTAAATTAAGCAGTGGGTGGAGTGTTCGAGTCACGGGAAAAGTTTGATTCTCCATTTGAAATTCATGAAAAATGCTAAATCTTAACGGTTTTTCAATTTTCAACCGAAAATCCCGTTTTGGCGCGAAACTCAAATAATTTCTTAGGATGGAAGCTACATCCTTACCATACACGAAAACATGCAGGGCTAGCCTAAATCAAAGTCGAAAGGGTGACTTTTCTAATTAAATCCGCGAGCCTGCGTCCTTCTCGGCCCCCTAACCCGCCATTTCGGGAAAATGCCGTTAAAGTGTACTTGTGGCCAACCGAGGAAGACAAAACTCGGGATTCTGTTAATTCGGTACCTCTCCTTTGTGATTGTAAAATTTGATAAGGTTCGAACCACGCAAAGTATGAAAAATTGAAGAAAGGAAAAGACAATGTCCTTCTCGGCCCCCAAGAAGTGCTTCTCGGCCCCCTAAGCCATTTTTTCGATTTCGAGCTAGCGAGTTCAAATTTCACACGTTGGTAGATCAAGTCAAGGGAACAAAAAAACTTAAATGCCATTTTGAGATATTTCCAAAAACGCGGCCTCCATCTTGGAAAATGGCGGATTTTGTCCCCAGCGACATGCACATCCGTCCCTGAACACCCTTTCAAACTTGTTCCAGCAGACGTATCGCGCTAACGCCTAACGCAGGGTGGTTGGTGAAGATAACGTGATGGTAAATTAAGCAGTGGGTGGAGTGTTCGAGTCACGGGAAAAGTTTGATTCTCCATTTGAAATTCATGAAAAATGCTAAATCTTAACGGTTTTTCAATTTTCAACCGAAAATCCCGTTTTGGCGCGAAACTCAAATAATTTCTTAGGATGGAAGCTACATCCTTACCATACACGAAAACATGCAGGGCTAGCCTAAATCAAAGTCGAAAGGGTGACTTTTCTAATTAAATCCGCGAGCCTGCGTCCTTCTCGGCCCCCTAACCCGCCATTTCGGGAAAATGCCGTTAAAGTGTACTTGTGGCCAACCGAGGAAGACAAAACTCGGGATTCTGTTAATTCGGTACCTCTCCTTTGTGATTGTAAAATTTGATAAGGTTCGAACCACGCAAAGTATGAAAAATTGAAGAAAGGAAAAGACAATGTCCTTCTCGGCCCCCAAGAAGTGCTTCTCGGCCCCCTAAGCCATTTTTTCGATTTCGAGCTAGCGAGTTCAAATTTCACACGTTGGTAGATCAAGTCAAGGGAACAAAAAAACTTAAATGCCATTTTGAGATATTTCCAAAAACGCGGCCTCCATCTTGGAAAATGGCGGATTTTGTCCCCAGCGACATGCACATCCGTCCCTGAACACCCTTTCAAACTTGTTCCAGCAGACGTATCGCGCTAACGCCTAACGCAGGGTGGTTGGTGAAGATAACGTGATGGTAAATTAAGCAGTGGGTGGAGTGTTCGAGTCACGGGAAAAGTTTGATTCTCCATTTGAAATTCATGAAAAATGCTAAATCTTAACGGTTTTTCAATTTTCAACCGAAAATCCCGTTTTGGCGCGAAACTCAAATAATTTCTTAGGATGGAAGCTACATCCTTACCATACACGAAAACATGCAGGGCTAGCCTAAATCAAAGTCGAAAGGGTGACTTTTCTAATTAAATCCGCGAGCCTGCGTCCTTCTCGGCCCCCTAACCCGCCATTTCGGGAAATGCCGTTAAAGTGTACTTGTGGCTAACCGAGGAAGACAAAACTTGGGATTCTGGTAATTCGGTACCTCTCCTTTCAGATTGTAAAATTTGATAAGGTTCGAACCACGCAAAGTATGAAAAATTGAAGAAAGGAAAAGACAATGTCCTTCTCGGCCCCCAAGAAGTGCTTCTCGGCCCCCTAAGCCATTTTTTCGATTTCGAGCTAGCGAGTTCAAATTTCACACGTTGGTAGATCAAGTCAAGGGAACAAAAAAACTTAAATGCCATTTTGAGATATTTCCAAAAACGCGGCCTCCATCTTGGAAAATGGCGGATTTTGTCCCCAGCGACATGCACATCCGTCCCTGAACACCCTTTCAAACTTGTTCCAGCAGACGTATCGCGCTAACGCCTAACGCAGGGTGGTTGGTGAAGATAACGTGATGGTAAATTAAGCAGTGGGTGGAGTGTTCGAGTCACGGGAAAAGTTTGATTCTCCATTTGAAATTCATGAAAAATGCTAAATCTTAACGGTTTTTCAATTTTCAACCGAAAATCCCGTTTTGGCGCGAAACTCAAATAATTTCTTAGGATGGAAGCTACATCCTTACCATACACGAAAACATGCAGGGCTAGCCTAAATCAAAGTCGAAAGGGTGACTTTTCTAATTAAATCCGCGAGCCTGCGTCCTTCTCGGCCCCCTAACCCGCCATTTCGGGAAATGCCGTTAAAGTGTACTTGTGGCTAACCGAGGAAGACAAAACTTGGGATTCTGGTAATTCGGTACCTCTCCTTTCAGATTGTAAAATTTGATAAGGTTCGAACCACGCAAAGTATGAAAAATTGAAGAAAGGAAAAGACAATGTCCTTCTCGGCCCCCAAGAAGTGCTTCTCGGCCCCCTAAGCCATTTTTTCGATTTCGAGCTAGCGAGTTCAAATTTCACACGTTGGTAGATCAAGTCAAGGGAACAAAAAAACTTAAATGCCATTTTGAGATATTTCCAAAAACGCGGCCTCCATCTTGGAAAATGGCGGATTTTGTCCCCAGCGACATGCACATCCGTCCCTGAACACCCTTTCAAACTTGTTCCAGCAGACGTATCGCGCTAACGCCTAACGCAGGGTGGTTGGTGAAGATAACGTGATGGTAAATTAAGCAGTGGGTGGAGTGTTCGAGTCACGGGAAAAGTTTGATTCTCCATTTGAAATTCATGAAAAATGCTAAATCTTAACGGTTTTTCAATTTTCAACCGAAAATCCCGTTTTGGCGCGAAACTCAAATAATTTCTTAGGATGGAAGCTACATCCTTACCATACACGAAAACATGCAGGGCTAGCCTAAATCAAAGTCGAAAGGGTGACTTTTCTAATTAAATCCGCGAGCCTGCGTCCTTCTCGGCCCCCTAACCCGCCATTTCGGGAAATGCCGTTAAAGTGTACTTGTGGCTAACCGAGGAAGACAAAACTTGGGATTCTGGTAATTCGGTACCTCTCCTTTCAGATTGTAAAATTTGATAAGGTTCGAACCACGCAAAGTATGAAAAATTGAAGAAAGGAAAAGACAATGTCCTTCTCGGCCCCCAAGAAGTGCTTCTCGGCCCCCTAAGCCATTTTTTCGATTTCGAGCTAGCGAGTTCAAATTTCACACGTTGGTAGATCAAGTCAAGGGAACAAAAAAACTTAAATGCCATTTTGAGATATTTCCAAAAACGCGGCCTCCATCTTGGAAAATGGCGGATTTTGTCCCCAGCGACATGCACATCCGTCCCTGAACACCCTTTCAAACTTGTTCCAGCAGACGTATCGCGCTAACGCCTAACGCAGGGTGGTTGGTGAAGATAACGTGATGGTAAATTAAGCAGTGGGTGGAGTGTTCGAGTCACGGGAAAAGTTTGATTCTCCATTTGAAATTCATGAAAAATGCTAAATCTTAACGGTTTTTCAATTTTCAACCGAAAATCCCGTTTTGGCGCGAAACTCAAATAATTTCTTAGGATGGAAGCTACATCCTTCCCATACACGAAAACGTCGAAGGAAAGCTGAAAGTGACTTTTAGAGTCAAACTGGGAAGCAAAATTCCCAAGTGTGCAGTATAGTATGTTTTTTTCTCTGCATAACGTGGACCTTTTTCAAAATTGAACAGGAAATTCAATTTCCGGGCAAAAGTGACAAAACTTGGGATTCTGGTAAATCAGTACCTCTCCTCACAGATTGTAAAATTTGATAAGGTTCGAACCACGCAAAGTATGAAAAATTGAAGAAAGGAAAAGACAATGTCCTTCTCGGCCCCCAAGAAGTGCTTCTCGGCCCCCTAAGCCATTTTTTCGATTTCGAGCTAGCGAGTTCAAATTTCACACGTTGGTAGATCAAGTCAAGGGAACAAAAAAACTTAAATGCCATTTTGAGATATTTCCAAAAACGCGGCCTCCATCTTGGAAAATGGCGGATTTTGTCCCCAGCGACATGCACATCCGTCCCTGAACACCCTTTCAAACTTGTTCCAGCAGACGTATCGCGCTAACGCCTAACGCAGGGTGGTTGGTGAAGATAACGTGATGGTAAATTAAGCAGTGGGTGGAGTGTTCGAGTCACGGGAAAAGTTTGATTCTCCATTTGAAATTCATGAAAAATGCTAAATCTTAACGGTTTTTCAATTTTCAACCGAAAATCCCGTTTTGGCGCGAAACTCAAATAATTTCTTAGGATGGAAGCTACATCCTTACCATACACGAAAACATGCAGGGCTAGCCTAAATCAAAGTCGAAAGGGTGACTTTTCTAATTAAATCCGCGAGCCTGCGTCCTTCTCGGCCCCCTAACCCGCCATTTCGGGAAAATGCCGTTAAAGTGTACTTGTGGCCAACCGAGGAAGACAAAACTCGGGATTCTGTTAATTCGGTACCTCTCCTTTGTGATTGTAAAATTTGATAAGGTTCGAACCACGCAAAGTATGAAAAATTGAAGAAAGGAAAAGACAATGTCCTTCTCGGCCCCCAAGAAGTGCTTCTCGGCCCCCTAAGCCATTTTTTCGATTTCGAGCTAGCGAGTTCAAATTTCACACGTTGGTAGATCAAGTCAAGGGAACAAAAAAACTTAAATGCCATTTTGAGATATTTCCAAAAACGCGGCCTCCATCTTGGAAAATGGCGGATTTTGTCCCCAGCGACATGCACATCCGTCCCTGAACACCCTTTCAAACTTGTTCCAGCAGACGTATCGCGCTAACGCCTAACGCAGGGTGGTTGGTGAAGATAACGTGATGGTAAATTAAGCAGTGGGTGGAGTGTTCGAGTCACGGGAAAAGTTTGATTCTCCATTTGAAATTCATGAAAAATGCTAAATCTTAACGGTTTTTCAATTTTCAACCGAAAATCCCGTTTTGGCGCGAAACTCAAATAATTTCTTAGGATGGAAGCTACATCCTTACCATACACGAAAACATGCAGGGCTAGCCTAAATCAAAGTCGAAAGGGTGACTTTTCTAATTAAATCCGCGAGCCTGCGTCCTTCTCGGCCCCCTAACCCGCCATTTCGGGAAATGCCGTTAAAGTGTACTTGTGGCTAACCGAGGAAGACAAAACTTGGGATTCTGGTAATTCGGTACCTCTCCTTTCAGATTGTAAAATTTGATAAGGTTCGAACCACGCAAAGTATGAAAAATTGAAGAAAGGAAAAGACAATGTCCTTCTCGGCCCCCAAGAAGTGCTTCTCGGCCCCCTAAGCCATTTTTTCGATTTCGAGCTAGCGAGTTCAAATTTCACACGTTGGTAGATCAAGTCAAGGGAACAAAAAAACTTAAATGCCATTTTGAGATATTTCCAAAAACGCGGCCTCCATCTTGGAAAATGGCGGATTTTGTCCCCAGCGACATGCACATCCGTCCCTGAACACCCTTTCAAACTTGTTCCAGCAGACGTATCGCGCTAACGCCTAACGCAGGGTGGTTGGTGAAGATAACGTGATGGTAAATTAAGCAGTGGGTGGAGTGTTCGAGTCACGGGAAAAGTTTGATTCTCCATTTGAAATTCATGAAAAATGCTAAATCTTAACGGTTTTTCAATTTTCAACCGAAAATCCCGTTTTGGCGCGAAACTCAAATAATTTCTTAGGATGGAAGCTACATCCTTACCATACACGAAAACATGCAGGGCTAGCCTAAATCAAAGTCGAAAGGGTGACTTTTCTAATTAAATCCGCGAGCCTGCGTCCTTCTCGGCCCCCTAACCCGCCATTTCGGGAAATGCCGTTAAAGTGTACTTGTGGCTAACCGAGGAAGACAAAACTTGGGATTCTGGTAATTCGGTACCTCTCCTTTCAGATTGTAAAATTTGATAAGGTTCGAACCACGCAAAGTATGAAAAATTGAAGAAAGGAAAAGACAATGTCCTTCTCGGCCCCCAAGAAGTGCTTCTCGGCCCCCTAAGCCATTTTTTCGATTTCGAGCTAGCGAGTTCAAATTTCACACGTTGGTAGATCAAGTCAAGGGAACAAAAAAACTTAAATGCCATTTTGAGATATTTCCAAAAACGCGGCCTCCATCTTGGAAAATGGCGGATTTTGTCCCCAGCGACATGCACATCCGTCCCTGAACACCCTTTCAAACTTGTTCCAGCAGACGTATCGCGCTAACGCCTAACGCAGGGTGGTTGGTGAAGATAACGTGATGGTAAATTAAGCAGTGGGTGGAGTGTTCGAGTCACGGGAAAAGTTTGATTCTCCATTTGAAATTCATGAAAAATGCTAAATCTTAACGGTTTTTCAATTTTCAACCGAAAATCCCGTTTTGGCGCGAAACTCAAATAATTTCTTAGGATGGAAGCTACATCCTTACCATACACGAAAACATGCAGGGCTAGCCTAAATCAAAGTCGAAAGGGTGACTTTTCTAATTAAATCCGCGAGCCTGCGTCCTTCTCGGCCCCCTAACCCGCCATTTCGGGAAATGCCGTTAAAGTGTACTTGTGGCTAACCGAGGAAGACAAAACTTGGGATTCTGGTAATTCGGTACCTCTCCTTTCAGATTGTAAAATTTGATAAGGTTCGAACCACGCAAAGTATGAAAAATTGAAGAAAGGAAAAGACAATGTCCTTCTCGGCCCCCAAGAAGTGCTTCTCGGCCCCCTAAGCCATTTTTTCGATTTCGAGCTAGCGAGTTCAAATTTCACACGTTGGTAGATCAAGTCAAGGGAACAAAAAAACTTAAATGCCATTTTGAGATATTTCCAAAAACGCGGCCTCCATCTTGGAAAATGGCGGATTTTGTCCCCAGCGACATGCACATCCGTCCCTGAACACCCTTTCAAACTTGTTCCAGCAGACGTATCGCGCTAACGCCTAACGCAGGGTGGTTGGTGAAGATAACGTGATGGTAAATTAAGCAGTGGGTGGAGTGTTCGAGTCACGGGAAAAGTTTGATTCTCCATTTGAAATTCATGAAAAATGCTAAATCTTAACGGTTTTTCAATTTTCAACCGAAAATCCCGTTTTGGCGCGAAACTCAAATAATTTCTTAGGATGGAAGCTACATCCTTCCCATACACGAAAACGTCGAAGGAAAGCTGAAAGTGACTTTTAGAGTCAAACTGGGAAGCAAAATTCCCAAGTGTGCAGTATAGTATGTTTTTTTCTCTGCATAACGTGGACCTTTTTCAAAATTGAACAGGAAATTCAATTTCCGGGCAAAAGTGACAAAACTTGGGATTCGGGTAAATCAGTACCTCTCCTCACAGATTGTAAAATTTGATAAGGTTCGAACCACGCAAAGTATGAAAAATTGAAGAAAGGAAAAGACAATGTCCTTCTCGGCCCCCAAGAAGTGCTTCTCGGCCCCCTAAGCCATTTTTTCGATTTCGAGCTAGCGAGTTCAAATTTCACACGTTGGTAGATCAAGTCAAGGGAACAAAAAAACTTAAATGCCATTTTGAGATATTTCCAAAAACGCGGCCTCCATCTTGGAAAATGGCGGATTTTGTCCCCAGCGACATGCACATCCGTCCCTGAACACCCTTTCAAACTTGTTCCAGCAGACGTATCGCGCTAACGCCTAACGCAGGGTGGTTGGTGAAGATAACGTGATGGTAAATTAAGCAGTGGGTGGAGTGTTCGAGTCACGGGAAAAGTTTGATTCTCCATTTGAAATTCATGAAAAATGCTAAATCTTAACGGTTTTTCAATTTTCAACCGAAAATCCCGTTTTGGCGCGAAACTCAAATAATTTCTTAGGATGGAAGCTACATCCTTACCATACACGAAAACATGCAGGGCTAGCCTAAATCAAAGTCGAAAGGGTGACTTTTCTAATTAAATCCGCGAGCCTGCGTCCTTCTCGGCCCCCTAACCCGCCATTTCGGGAAAATGCCGTTAAAGTGTACTTGTGGCCAACCGAGGAAGACAAAACTCGGGATTCTGTTAATTCGGTACCTCTCCTTTGTGATTGTAAAATTTGATAAGGTTCGAACCACGCAAAGTATGAAAAATTGAAGAAAGGAAAAGACAATGTCCTTCTCGGCCCCCAAGAAGTGCTTCTCGGCCCCCTAAGCCATTTTTTCGATTTCGAGCTAGCGAGTTCAAATTTCACACGTTGGTAGATCAAGTCAAGGGAACAAAAAAACTTAAATGCCATTTTGAGATATTTCCAAAAACGCGGCCTCCATCTTGGAAAATGGCGGATTTTGTCCCCAGCGACATGCACATCCGTCCCTGAACACCCTTTCAAACTTGTTCCAGCAGACGTATCGCGCTAACGCCTAACGCAGGGTGGTTGGTGAAGATAACGTGATGGTAAATTAAGCAGTGGGTGGAGTGTTCGAGTCACGGGAAAAGTTTGATTCTCCATTTGAAATTCATGAAAAATGCTAAATCTTAACGGTTTTTCAATTTTCAACCGAAAATCCCGTTTTGGCGCGAAACTCAAATAATTTCTTAGGATGGAAGCTACATCCTTACCATACACGAAAACATGCAGGGCTAGCCTAAATCAAAGTCGAAAGGGTGACTTTTCTAATTAAATCCGCGAGCCTGCGTCCTTCTCGGCCCCCTAACCCGCCATTTCGGGAAATGCCGTTAAAGTGTACTTGTGGCTAACCGAGGAAGACAAAACTTGGGATTCTGGTAATTCGGTACCTCTCCTTTCAGATTGTAAAATTTGATAAGGTTCGAACCACGCAAAGTATGAAAAATTGAAGAAAGGAAAAGACAATGTCCTTCTCGGCCCCCAAGAAGTGCTTCTCGGCCCCCTAAGCCATTTTTTCGATTTCGAGCTAGCGAGTTCAAATTTCACACGTTGGTAGATCAAGTCAAGGGAACAAAAAAACTTAAATGCCATTTTGAGATATTTCCAAAAACGCGGCCTCCATCTTGGAAAATGGCGGATTTTGTCCCCAGCGACATGCACATCCGTCCCTGAACACCCTTTCAAACTTGTTCCAGCAGACGTATCGCGCTAACGCCTAACGCAGGGTGGTTGGTGAAGATAACGTGATGGTAAATTAAGCAGTGGGTGGAGTGTTCGAGTCACGGGAAAAGTTTGATTCTCCATTTGAAATTCATGAAAAATGCTAAATCTTAACGGTTTTTCAATTTTCAACCGAAAATCCCGTTTTGGCGCGAAACTCAAATAATTTCTTAGGATGGAAGCTACATCCTTACCATACACGAAAACATGCAGGGCTAGCCTAAATCAAAGTCGAAAGGGTGACTTTTCTAATTAAATCCGCGAGCCTGCGTCCTTCTCGGCCCCCTAACCCGCCATTTCGGGAAATGCCGTTAAAGTGTACTTGTGGCTAACCGAGGAAGACAAAACTTGGGATTCTGGTAATTCGGTACCTCTCCTTTCAGATTGTAAAATTTGATAAGGTTCGAACCACGCAAAGTATGAAAAATTGAAGAAAGGAAAAGACAATGTCCTTCTCGGCCCCCAAGAAGTGCTTCTCGGCCCCCTAAGCCATTTTTTCGATTTCGAGCTAGCGAGTTCAAATTTCACACGTTGGTAGATCAAGTCAAGGGAACAAAAAAACTTAAATGCCATTTTGAGATATTTCCAAAAACGCGGCCTCCATCTTGGAAAATGGCGGATTTTGTCCCCAGCGACATGCACATCCGTCCCTGAACACCCTTTCAAACTTGTTCCAGCAGACGTATCGCGCTAACGCCTAACGCAGGGTGGTTGGTGAAGATAACGTGATGGTAAATTAAGCAGTGGGTGGAGTGTTCGAGTCACGGGAAAAGTTTGATTCTCCATTTGAAATTCATGAAAAATGCTAAATCTTAACGGTTTTTCAATTTTCAACCGAAAATCCCGTTTTGGCGCGAAACTCAAATAATTTCTTAGGATGGAAGCTACATCCTTACCATACACGAAAACATGCAGGGCTAGCCTAAATCAAAGTCGAAAGGGTGACTTTTCTAATTAAATCCGCGAGCCTGCGTCCTTCTCGGCCCCCTAACCCGCCATTTCGGGAAATGCCGTTAAAGTGTACTTGTGGCTAACCGAGGAAGACAAAACTTGGGATTCTGGTAATTCGGTACCTCTCCTTTCAGATTGTAAAATTTGATAAGGTTCGAACCACGCAAAGTATGAAAAATTGAAGATAGGAAAAGACAATGTCCTTCTCGGCCCCCAAGAAGTGCTTCTCGGCCCCCTAAGCCATTTTTTCGATTTCGAGCTAGCGAGTTCAAATTTCACACGTTGGTAGATCAAGTCAAGGGAACAAAAAAACTTAAATGCCATTTTGAGATATTTCCAAAAACGCGGCCTCCATCTTGGAAAATGGCGGATTTTGTCCCCAGCGACATGCACATCCGTCCCTGAACACCCTTTCAAACTTGTTCCAGCAGACGTATCGCGCTAACGCCTAACGCAGGGTGGTTGGTGAAGATAACGTGATGGTAAATTAAGCAGTGGGTGGAGTGTTCGAGTCACGGGAAAAGTTTGATTCTCCATTTGAAATTCATGAAAAATGCTAAATCTTAACGGTTTTTCAATTTTCAACCGAAAATCCCGTTTTGGCGCGAAACTCAAATAATTTCTTAGGATGGAAGCTACATCCTTCCCATACACGAAAACGTCGAAGGAAAGCTGAAAGTGACTTTTAGAGTCAAACTGGGAAGCAAAATTCCCAAGTGTGCAGTATAGTATGTTTTTTTCTCTGCATAACGTGGACCTTTTTCAAAATTGAACAGGAAATTCAATTTCCGGGCAAAAGTGACAAAACTTGGGATTCGGGTAAATCAGTACCTCTCCTCACAGATTGTAAAATTTGATAAGGTTCGAACCACGCAAAGTATGAAAAATTAAAGAAAGGAAAAGACAATGTCCTTCTAGGCCCCCAAGAAGTGCTTCTCGGCCCCCTAAGCCATTTTTTCGATTTCGAGCTAGCGAGTTCAAATTTCACACGTTGGTAGATCAAGTCAAGGGAACAAAAAAACTTAAATGCCATTTTGAGATATTTCCAAAAACGCGGCCTCCATCTTGGAAAATGGCGGATTTTGTCCCCAGCGACATGCACATCCGTCCCTGAACACCCTTTCAAACTTGTTCCAGCAGACGTATCGCGCTAACGCCTAACGCAGGGTGGTTGGTGAAGATAACGTGATGGTAAATTAAGCAGTGGGTGGAGTGTTCGAGTCACGGGAAAAGTTTGATTCTCCATTTGAAATTCATGAAAAATGCTAAATCTTAACGGTTTTTCAATTTTCAACCGAAAATCCCGTTTTGGCGCGAAACTCAAATAATTTCTTAGGATGGAAGCTACATCCTTACCATACACGAAAACATGCAGGGCTAGCCTAAATCAAAGTCGAAAGGGTGACTTTTCTAATTAAATCCGCGAGCCTGCGTCCTTCTCGGCCCCCTAACCCGCCATTTCGGGAAAATGCCGTTAAAGTGTACTTGTGGCCAACCGAGGAAGACAAAACTCGGGATTCTGTTAATTCGGTACCTCTCCTTTGTGATTGTAAAATTTGATAAGGTTCGAACCACGCAAAGTATGAAAAATTGAAGAAAGGAAAAGACAATGTCCTTCTCGGCCCCCAAGAAGTGCTTCTCGGCCCCCTAAGCCATTTTTTCGATTTCGAGCTAGCGAGTTCAAATTTCACACGTTGGTAGATCAAGTCAAGGGAACAAAAAAACTTAAATGCCATTTTGAGATATTTCCAAAAACGCGGCCTCCATCTTGGAAAATGGCGGATTTTGTCCCCAGCGACATGCACATCCGTCCCTGAACACCCTTTCAAACTTGTTCCAGCAGACGTATCGCGCTAACGCCTAACGCAGGGTGGTTGGTGAAGATAACGTGATGGTAAATTAAGCAGTGGGTGGAGTGTTCGAGTCACGGGAAAAGTTTGATTCTCCATTTGAAATTCATGAAAAATGCTAAATCTTAACGGTTTTTCAATTTTCAACCGAAAATCCCGTTTTGGCGCGAAACTCAAATAATTTCTTAGGATGGAAGCTACATCCTTACCATACACGAAAACATGCAGGGCTAGCCTAAATCAAAGTCGAAAGGGTGACTTTTCTAATTAAATCCGCGAGCCTGCGTCCTTCTCGGCCCCCTAACCCGCCATTTCGGGAAATGCCGTTAAAGTGTACTTGTGGCTAACCGAGGAAGACAAAACTTGGGATTCTGGTAATTCGGTACCTCTCCTTTCAGATTGTAAAATTTGATAAGGTTCGAACCACGCAAAGTATGAAAAATTGAAGAAAGGAAAAGACAATGTCCTTCTCGGCCCCCAAGAAGTGCTTCTCGGCCCCCTAAGCCATTTTTTCGATTTCGAGCTAGCGAGTTCAAATTTCACACGTTGGTAGATCAAGTCAAGGGAACAAAAAAACTTAAATGCCATTTTGAGATATTTCCAAAAACGCGGCCTCCATCTTGGAAAATGGCGGATTTTGTCCCCAGCGACATGCACATCCGTCCCTGAACACCCTTTCAAACTTGTTCCAGCAGACGTATCGCGCTAACGCCTAACGCAGGGTGGTTGGTGAAGATAACGTGATGGTAAATTAAGCAGTGGGTGGAGTGTTCGAGTCACGGGAAAAGTTTGATTCTCCATTTGAAATTCATGAAAAATGCTAAATCTTAACGGTTTTTCAATTTTCAACCGAAAATCCCGTTTTGGCGCGAAACTCAAATAATTTCTTAGGATGGAAGCTACATCCTTACCATACACGAAAACATGCAGGGCTAGCCTAAATCAAAGTCGAAAGGGTGACTTTTCTAATTAAATCCGCGAGCCTGCGTCCTTCTCGGCCCCCTAACCCGCCATTTCGGGAAATGCCGTTAAAGTGTACTTGTGGCTAACCGAGGAAGACAAAACTTGGGATTCTGGTAATTCGGTACCTCTCCTTTCAGATTGTAAAATTTGATAAGGTTCGAACCACGCAAAGTATGAAAAATTGAAGAAAGGAAAAGACAATGTCCTTCTCGGCCCCCAAGAAGTGCTTCTCGGCCCCCTAAGCCATTTTTTCGATTTCGAGCTAGCGAGTTCAAATTTCACACGTTGGTAGATCAAGTCAAGGGAACAAAAAAACTTAAATGCCATTTTGAGATATTTCCAAAAACGCGGCCTCCATCTTGGAAAATGGCGGATTTTGTCCCCAGCGACATGCACATCCGTCCCTGAACACCCTTTCAAACTTGTTCCAGCAGACGTATCGCGCTAACGCCTAACGCAGGGTGGTTGGTGAAGATAACGTGATGGTAAATTAAGCAGTGGGTGGAGTGTTCGAGTCACGGGAAAAGTTTGATTCTCCATTTGAAATTCATGAAAAATGCTAAATCTTAACGGTTTTTCAATTTTCAACCGAAAATCCCGTTTTGGCGCGAAACTCAAATAATTTCTTAGGATGGAAGCTACATCCTTACCATACACGAAAACATGCAGGGCTAGCCTAAATCAAAGTCGAAAGGGTGACTTTTCTAATTAAATCCGCGAGCCTGCGTCCTTCTCGGCCCCCTAACCCGCCATTTCGGGAAATGCCGTTAAAGTGTACTTGTGGCTAACCGAGGAAGACAAAACTTGGGATTCTGGTAATTCGGTACCTCTCCTTTCAGATTGTAAAATTTGATAAGGTTCGAACCACGCAAAGTATGAAAAATTGAAGAAAGGAAAAGACAATGTCCTTCTCGGCCCCCAAGAAGTGCTTCTCGGCCCCCTAAGCCATTTTTTCGATTTCGAGCTAGCGAGTTCAAATTTCACACGTTGGTAGATCAAGTCAAGGGAACAAAAAAACTTAAATGCCATTTTGAGATATTTCCAAAAACGCGGCCTCCATCTTGGAAAATGGCGGATTTTGTCCCCAGCGACATGCACATCCGTCCCTGAACACCCTTTCAAACTTGTTCCAGCAGACGTATCGCGCTAACGCCTAACGCAGGGTGGTTGGTGAAGATAACGTGATGGTAAATTAAGCAGTGGGTGGAGTGTTCGAGTCACGGGAAAAGTTTGATTCTCCATTTGAAATTCATGAAAAATGCTAAATCTTAACGGTTTTTCAATTTTCAACCGAAAATCCCGTTTTGGCGCGAAACTCAAATAATTTCTTAGGATGGAAGCTACATCCTTCCCATACACGAAAACGTCGAAGGAAAGCTGAAAGTGACTTTTAGAGTCAAACTGGGAAGCAAAATTCCCAAGTGTGCAGTATAGTATGTTTTTTCTCTGCATAACGTGGACCTTTTTCAAAATTGAACAGGAAATTCAATTTCCGGGCAAAAGTGACAAAACTTGGGATTCGGGTAAATCAGTACCTCTCCTCACAGATTGTAAAACTTGATGAGGTTCGAACCACGCAAAGTATGAAAAAGTGAACAAAGGAAAAGACAATGTCCTTCTCGGCCCCCAAGAAGCGCTTCTCCGCCCCCCTAAGCCATTTTTTTCGATTTCGAGCAAGCGAGTTCAAATTTCACACGGAGGTAGATCAAGTCAAGGGAACAAAAAAACGTAAATGCCATTTTGAGATATTTCCAAAAACGCGGCCTCCATCTTGGAAAATGGCGGATTTTGTCCCCAGCGACATGCACATCCGGCCCTGAACAACCGTTGAAACTGGCTCCAGTCGGTGAATCGCGCTAACCCCTAACGCAGGGTGGTTGGCGAAGATAACGTGACGGTAAATTAAGCAGTGGGTGGAGTGTTCGAGTCACGGGAAAAGTTTGATTCTCCATTTGAAATTCATGAAAAATGCTAAATCTTAACGGTTTTTCAATTTTTAACCGAAAATCCCGTTTTGGCGCGAAACTCACAATATCTGGTGGGAGGGAAGCTGCATCATTCCCACACACGAAAACATGCAGGGCTAGCCTAAAGCAAAGTCGGAAGGGTGACTTTCCTAATTAAATCCGCGAGCCTGCGTCCTTCTCGGCCCCCTAACCCGCCATTTCGTGAAAATGCCGTTATAGTGTACTTGTGGCTAACCGAGGAAGACAAAACTTGGGATTCTGGTAATTCGGTACCTCTACTTTCAGATTGTGAAATTTGATAAGGTTCGAACCAAGCAAAGTATGAAAAATTGAAGAAAGGAAAAGACAATGTCCTTCTCGGCCCCCAAGAAGCGCTTCTCGGCCCCCTAAGCCATTTTTTCGATTTCGAGCAAGCGAGTTCAAATTTCACACGTTGGTAGATCAAGTCAAGGGAACAAAAAAACGTAAATGCCATTTTGAGATATTTCCAAAAACGCGGCCTCTTGCCCTTAAGCGACCTCTTGCCCTTAAGCGACCTCTTGTCCTTATGCGACCCCTTATTCAACCTTTTGTCCTTATGCGACCTCTTGCTCTTAAGTGATCTCTTGTCCTTGTGCGACCTCTTAAAATTAAGCGACCTCTTGTCCTCTTGCGACCCCTTATTCAACATCTTGTCCTTATGCGACCTCTTACTCTTAAGTGATCTCTTGTCCTTGTGCGACATCTTACAATTAAGCGACCTCTTGCCCTTAAACGACCTCTTGCCCTTAAGCGACCTCTTGTTCTTATGCGACCCCATTATTCAACCTCTTGTCCTTATGCGACATCTTGTTCTTAAGTGATCTCTTGTCCTTATGCGACCCCTTATTCAACCTCTTGTCCTTATGCGACTTCTTGTTCTTAAGTGATCTCTTGTCCTTTTGCGACCTCTTACAATTAAGCGACCTCTTGCCCTTAAGAGACCTCTTGTCCTTATGCGACCCCTTATTCAACCTCTTGTCCTTAAGCGACCTCTTACTCTTAAGTGATCTCTTGTCCTTGTGCGACCTCTTACAATTTAAGCGACATCTTGCTCTTTAGCGACCTCTTGTCCTTATGCGACCCCTTATTCAACCTCTTGTCCTTATGCGACCTCTTGCTCTTAAGTGATCTCTTGTCCTTGTCCGACCTCCTACAATTAAGCGACCTCTTGCCCTTAAGCGACTTCTTGTCCTTATGCGACCCCCTTATTCAACCTCTTGTCCTTATGCGACCTCTTGCTTTTAAGTGATCTCTTGTCCTTATGCGACCCCTTATTCAACTTCTTGTCCCTGAAAAATTGAAGAAAGGAAAAGACAATGTCCTTCTCGGCCCCCAAGAAGCGCTTCTCGGCCCCCTAAGCCATTTTTTCGATTTCGAGCAAGCGAGTTCAAATTTCACACGGAGGTAGATCAAGTCAAGGGAACAAAAAAACGTAAATGCCATTTTGAGATATTTCCAAAAACGCGGCCTCCATCTTGGAAAATGGCGGATTTTGTCCCCAGCGACCAGCACCTTCGCCCCTAAACAACCGTTGAAACTGGCTCCAGTCGGTGAATCGCGCTAACCCCTAACGCAGGGTGGTTGGTGAAGAAAACGTGACGGTAAATTAAGCAGTGGGTGGAGTGTTCGAGTCACGGGAAAAGTTTGATTCTCCATTTGAAATTCATGAAAAATGCTAAATCTTAACGGTTTTTCAATTTTCAACCGAAAATCCCGTTTTGGCGCGAGACTCACAATATCTGGTGGGAGGGAAGCTGCATCATTCCCACACACGAAAACATGCAGGGCTAGCCTAAAGCAAAGTCGAAAGGGTGACTTTCCTAATTAAATCCGCGAGCCTGCGTCCTTCTCGGCCCCCTAACCCGCCATTTCGGGAAAATGCCGTTAAAGTGTACTTGTGGCTAACCGAGGAAGACAAAACTTGGGATTCTGGTTAGGTTAGGTTAGGTTAGGTTAGGTTAGGTTAGGTTAGGTTAGGTTAGGTTAGGTTAGGTTAGGTTAGGTTAGGTTAGGTTAGGTTAGGTTAGGTTAGGTTAGGTTAGGTTAGGTTAGGTTAGGTTAGGTTAGGTTAGGTTAGGTTAGGTTAGGTTAGGTTAGGTTAGGTTAGGTTAGGTTAGGTTAGGTTAGGTTAGGTTAGGTTAGGTTAGGTTAGGTTAGGTTAGGTTAGGTTAGGTTAGGTTAGGTTAGGTTAGGTTAGGTTAGGTTAGGTTAGGTTAGGTTAGGTTAGGTTAGGTTAGGTTAGGTTAGGTTAGGTTAGGTTAGGTTAGGTTAGGTTAGGTTAGGTTAGGTTAGGTTAGGTTAGGTTAGGTTAGGTTAGGTTAGGTTAGGTTAGGTTAGGTTAGGTTAGGTTAGGTTAGGTTAGGTTAGGTTAGGTTAGGTTAGGTTAGGTTAGGTTAGGTTAGGTTAGGTTAGGTTAGGTTAGGTTAGGTTAGGTTAGGTTAGGTTAGGTTAGGTTAGTTAGGTTAGGTTAGGTTAGGTTAGGTTAGGTTAGGTTAGGTTAGGTTAGGTTAGGTTAGTTAGGTTAGGTTAGGTTAGGTTAGGTTAGGTTAGGTTAGGTTTAGGTTAGGTTAGGTTAGGTTAGGTTAGGTTAGGTTAGGTTAGGTTAGGTTAGGTTAGGTTAGGTTAGGTTAGGTTAGGTTAGGTTAGGTTAGGTTAGGTTAGGTTAGGTTAGGTTAGGTTAGGTTAGTTAGGTTAGGTTAGGTTAGGTTAGGTTAGGTTAGGTTAGGTTAGGTTAGGTTAGGTTAGGTTAGGTTAGGTTAGGTTAGGTTAGGTTAGGTTAGGTTAGGTTAGGTTAGGTTAGGTTAGGTTAGGTTAGGTTAGGTTAGGTTAGGTTAGGTTAGGTTAGGTTAGGTTAGGTTAGGTTAGGTTAGGTTAGGTTTAGGTTAGGTTAGGTTAGGTTAGGTTAGGTTAGGTTAGGTTAGGTTAGGTTAGGTTAGGTTAGGTTAGGTTTGGTTAGGTTAGGTTAGGTTAGGTTAGGTTAGGTTAGGTTAGGTTAGGTTAGGTTAGGTTAGGTTAGGTTAGGTTAGGTTAGGTTTTGGTTAGGTTAGGTTAGGTTAGGTTAGGTTAGGTTAGGTTAGTTAGGTTAGGTTAGGTTAGGTTAGGTTTGGTTAGGTTAGGTTAGGTTAGGTTAGGTTTAGGTTAGGTTAGGTTAGGTTAGGTTAGGTTAGGTTAGGTTAGGTTAGGTTAGGTTAGGGGTTAGGTTAGGTTAGGTTAGGTTAGGTTAGGTTAGGTTAGGTTAGGTTAGGTTAGGTTAGGTTAGGTTAGGTTAGGTTAGGTTAGGTTAGGTTAGGTTAGGTTAGGTTAGGTTAGGTTAGGTTAGGTTAGGTTAGGTTAGGTTAGGTTAGGTTAGGTTAGGTTAGGTTAGGTTAGGTTAGGTTAGGTTAGGTTAGGTTAGGTTAGGTTAGGTTAGGTTAGGTTAGGTTAGGTTAGGTTAGGTTAGGTTAGGTTAGGTTAGGTTAGGTTAGGTTAGGTTAGGTTAGGTTAGGTTAGGTTAGGTTAGGTTAGGTTAGGTTAGGTTAGGTTAGGTTAGGTTAGGTTAGGTTAGGTTAGGTTAGGTTAGGTTAGGTTAGGTTAGGTTAGGTTAGGTTAGGTTAGGTTAGGTTAGGTTAGGTTAGGTTAGGTTAGGTTAGGTTAGGTTAGGTTAGGTTAGGTTAGGTTAGGTTAGGTTAGGTTAGGTTAGGTTAGGTTAGGTTAGGTTAGGTTAG